>NC_092804.1:84896420-85196420 GCF_040954645.1 Diabrotica undecimpunctata | reverse complement strand
TTGGATCTGAAGTCTGGATACTGGCAGGTAGAAATGGACCCAGTAGATAAATAGAAGACAGCCTTCACCACAGGATCTGGATTGTGGCAATTCAATTTCAGGCTTATGAAAAATGTGTTGAGAGGGTTATCTTGGAAAACATGCCTGGTTTACCTAGATGACATAAGCGTCTTGGCAAAGGCATTTGAAGATCATCTGAAAAATTTAGAAAACGTTTTTAATCGACTTAAAGCTTCCCGATTGATGTTAAACCCCAAGAAGTGCCAGCTATTTCAAGGTAAAGTCAATTATCTGGGTCATATAGTCAGTAAAGAGGAAGTGGCCATGGATAAGGAAAAAATCGATTCCATTCAGGAATGGCCAGTACCAACGGACAAACATCAAGTGAGAAGTTTCCTTGGACTATGTACTTACTACCGAAGGTTTATTAAGAAGTTTACAGATATCGCTAAGCGACTTACAGTGGAAGCAAGAGATTACTGCTGGGATACAGACTGCCAAAATGCCTTTGAGACTTGAGAAAAAGCATTTAATCACTGCACCAATTTTAGGGTATCCGCTGCCAGAAGGAGAGTTCATCTTAGATACAGATGCAAGTAATGTGAGAATTGGAGGAGTGCTGTCTCAGATTCAAGGAGGACAGGAACGAGTCCTCGGATATTTTAGTAAAGTTCTTTCAAAACCTGAGCGGAATTATTGCGTCACGAGAAGAGAACTTCTAGCAGTAGTTAAATCAGTAGAGCACTTCTATCAATACCTCTATGGAAGGTTTTAATCATAACCGACCATGCCGCTCTTAAGTAGTTGATGCAGTTTAAGAATCCAGAGGGTCAGATAGCCAGATGAATCGAACGACTCCAAGAATACGATTTCAAGATTGAGCACCGGGCCGGAGTTAGCCACAGAAACGCTGATTCTCTTTCCAGAAGGCCATGTCCAGCGGAGTGTTCCCATTGCAACAAAACGGAATCCAAGAAAGCAGCAGTGCTAAGAATAACGATCTTTAACGACGACTGGACGCCTACCAAGATAAAGAAAGAACAAGAGAGAGATCCAGTTGTCCAGAAAATTCAAAAATGGAAAGAGGAAAACCGTCGACCACCTTGGAAAGAAATATCAAACCAATGCTCAGTAGTTAAGACGTATTGGGCCCAGTGGGACTCATTTATCCTGGAAGATGGCTTCCTCAAACGAGTACTGGAAAATGATGACGGTTCAAAGAAGAGAAGACAGTTGGTGATCCCAAAAAGCAGAATAGCTGAAGTACTTCGTCAGTTACACGACAGTCCATCAGGAGGGCATTTTGGTGTAAAGAAAACCCTTCAGCGAATTCGGGAACGGTTTTATTGGATGAACAGTTCCGACGACGTAAAAGATTGGTGTAAGAAATGTACTATTTATGCTATTAGTATGGCCTTAGTAATGGGCCTTACTGAAAAAGGAAAGCTCCTATGAGACAATATAATGTTGGAAGCCCGTTTGAAAGAATAGCTTTGGACATCGCTAGGCCATTTCCAGAAAGTGAAAATGGAGGCAAGTACATGTTGGTAGTAATGGATTACTTCACTAAGTAGGTCGAGATTTACGCACTTCCAGACCAGAAGGCCGCCACCGTTGCAGATAAGTTGATCCAAGAATATATCAGCCGATTTGGAGTGCCTTTGGAGATCCATAATGACCAAGGCAGGAACTTCGAAAGCGATCTATTCCAAGGAATATGTGATAGACTAGACATGAATAAAACAAGAACTACCGCGTATCACCCGCAATCGGATGGTATGGTAGAACGAATGAATAGGACAGTTGGCAAGTATTTGACAAAGATGGTGTCCAATCATCAGTGAGACTGGGACCAATATCTTCCGTTCTTCACAATGGCCTACAGATCTGCTATTACCGAATCAACAGGCCAGACACCAGCCAAAGCCCTATTCGGACGCGAAATGCGACTACCTTGTGATCTAGAGTTTGGGTGTCGACCTGGAGAAGATGTAGCAGGTGAAGATTATGTGATCGAATTACGAAGAAAAATGGACGATGTACATGAGTTGGTCCGTTCCCATCTTCAGATCGCTAGCGACCGAATGAAGAAACGGTACGATACACAAGCTGAAAAGGGTTGCTTTAAGAAGAACGACAAAGTCTGGCTCTATAATCCCAAGAAGCGAAAAGGTTGTTCTCCCAAATTGTAGCAGTTTTGGGAAGGCCCATACTTAATTATGGAGAAGATCAACGATGTCAGCTACCGAATAAGCAAGATTCCGAGGGGAAAACCGATGATAGTACACTATAACCGGCTGGCGTCTTACGAAGGTGACCACGTCGTAGATGAAGAAGTGGAAGTAAACCAAGTCCAAGATGTGTCTGACCTCATGTTTGAGGAATTCATGGGTGCCTATGGAGGTACCGGTAAAGCCAGACATGGTGTTACCACTGAAGAAAAGCAAGATCTACTCGCGCTCCCCGATGACTACTCGCTGGCCCTTACCATCCCGGCCATTATCAAAGACGCACCAGGGTTGGCATCCATCTTTCGAAGGAAGTTTGGCGAGTTGCAGAACTTCAATGAAAAGTGCCAGCTCCTGGGAAAGCCTTGAAACTCCAAGAAGCATCACGTTACCTTTTCTACCTGGTAACAAAAGACACTGCCCGAGACCAACCTACCTACCGAGATGTATGGGAGGCCTTACTTCAATTAAGAGAGCACGTACTAGAGTCCGACGTGCAAAAGTTAGCCATGCCAAAGTTAGAGTGCCGCCAATTAGATTGGAGGGTTATCCGAAGTATGGTGGAGGAGATCTTTAGAGATACCGAAGTCCAGGTGTTAGTCTGTTGCAATCCGCATAGTTACTGGTGCGGAGAGAAAACCGTCCCTTCTCAATTTTATACAACTGGAAGTTGTAAAAGAGGGTCCAGTTGTCGATACCAGCATACCGTTCCAGTTCCAGTCCCGACAAGGTTCCAGGAGGAACCATCTTTCAAGAGGGGGGCCATGTTACGATAAATATGGCGTATAAAACTGTAAATATATTATGAATAATATCTTTTATGTTCTAGTTATTTCGGCGCTCAGTTGAAAAACTAGTTTCAGCCGTCGACCGCCTTCTAGTCCCTTTGTCGAAATACCAGTCTATTCGATGGGGTCCCGTTCTAATGAAGAAGGTCATCGATCCTTCTAGATAACGGCATTTTATGTGTATAAATGGGACATTTTATTTAAGGAAAACAGTTAATTTTGAAGATCGCGCCACGTAAATTAAAATGTAACGCCCGTATTACATTAAATTGTATAATTGTTATGCAAATAAATTAGTAATAAAGACTTTAATAAATTTATAAGTGTTATAAAGAGAACCTTTAATAAATAAATGAAAACAATAAATTAGAAGAATTAATAAAAACGTAACAATAATTTAGTAAATTAAATTTTTTTTGTGCAAACTACCAGTAGTTTTTATTAAATCAAATTTCATAACACAGAGCTTGTCTACTTCGGATGGAATGACATTAATTCAAAATAAATGGTAAAAGATTAACAAGACAAATACATGGCAATGGGAGAAGAAAATCCAAATTTAAATAAAATAGTCCAATTAGACAATGTCGTAATCCTTCGAATTAGTCCAGTTTGTAAAATTCAATATGTCGTTAGCCACCATTAACGAGAAAAAAACAATAGTATATACTAATTAGAACGTAATACGACATTAATCTAGTTAACAATAATTACAATTTTTTAGATTTGGTTTGAATGACATGGAACAATTTTTGGTCTCTCTAAAATTAAGGTCAGTTACAACATATTGCAGTTATTGCGATGATATAATAAAAATATATACATGAGACACATACAGGTTGATTGATTAGTGTGATAAAGCTCAGTAGATCCGCTATAATAATAAATACCAATAAAAGTGATTACCAAAAATTATAGTTATAATTATAGTCAGATTAAAAAATTAGTTAGTTTTACAGGGTGTTCGATGACATAGTGGCAGACCATCACAATATAAAGTTTTATTATGCAATACAGGGTATTTACAAATTTATAACTATGAAGATCTTATTAAGTTCAACTCCCTGTATAGTTAAAAAGAAGCACAATAAAACTCATCTATTGCTGCCATATTTTTTTACCGATTGTCAAAATTTTCAAAAATGATTGATACTGCTTATTTTCTTTATATCGAATACAGGGTGAGTCAAAACGCAAGTACATTATTTTCTCAGTAATTTTAAATGAAACACCCTGTAATTTATGTCACTATAGAAAAGTTGCATTACCATACTTCAATTTTGATTTAATATTTTCTATGTCTAAATTTACTAGTTTTTGAGATATTTTGATTTTTTAAAGCAAATTATTAATTAGGTGTCTAAATTTTTATAAGTTTTAAGTAAACCGTGACTAAATTGTCGAAAACTGACTTTTACTAAATTATTTTTAATATTTAATTATACGAGTCACTTACATTACGAAGTATTTGTACACTAACACTTTGAAACACATTACTTGTTCTATCTTTCATCTTATCCCTTGTTGGAGGTATTTTATAAACTTCATTCTTAACGTAACCCCAAAAAATAAATGCATTTTATTAAATTATGGTGATCGGGGTGGTCATGCTACTAGTTGATTTCTTCCAATCCATCTATCAGAAAACTGATCGTCAAGTGTTTGGAAAAGTATCAAGACTGATTTAAATATTTTATTTTTAATATTCAGAATATGACCTTATTTAGTTTTAAATCTTTTATTCAATCATAGTATATTAGCTAAGTATAATATGGCTTTAGTTCATCCTTTAAATTCTCGAACTCAAATTGGCTGATTAATTATTGTCAAGTTCTGAGAATTCACTTGTCTGAAAACAACATGTTTTTGGGAAACATTTATCAACCCAAACACTTCAGAGTCCTTAAGGAAACGTACCCATTCTTTGTGTAGAAAATTTAAAATGCCACTTTAAGCTTAATTTACGGCTATTCACGGAGGTCCTAAGAACAGAAGAACCACCCCAATGGATTTGCGTACATACATATTTTGTTTCGTATGATCGGCCACTTTACAACAACCTCTCATCGTGAACAGAAGCAAGCAAACCAGCATCGGGTGTGCATCCCATTTTTACCCTTAGACCTTAGACTCCGAGCGAGGCCCAACCACAGACAAAAGGTAAGTGAATCTCATATAGAATTGACAATAAGATATTAAATCTGCCAATTGTTATTTGAATTGCATTTTATTTTACATATCTATTTACGAACATTTGCTATTTTTCGCTAATTTACTTACAAACAAATTATTTCATTTTTTCGTTATTATTATTTATCGATTATCATTTAACCAGCGACCTCATTAAGTTTTATACAAAACATTTGGTCCTTCGAGCCGGATGATAAATAATTATAACTTCAATTCATTTTGTTTCATTTAATTAATTGTTTTTTTTTTAATTTAACTTTGATTCGGTCCTTCAGCATTATTTTTAGACTTAATTTACATAATTAAATTTGGTCATATTTACGTAACAATTTTTAAATTTATTTCGACTTTTATAATTTATAATATCAATAGGTACTTTTATATTACACATTTTGACTTATATTACATATATTAATTATTCATATATATGAACTTTTATGATTTATTAACGTTGTATTACATTTTTACATTTTTTTTTGTGTTGATTTTATGAATTATTTTTATTCTACTTTTATCATTCTTTCAACTCATTCTCTACGTCTAGCGTAATAATTTAAACACAGTTCCTTTGATTTCTTTCGTTACGATACCTTTTGTTAGTTACCTTTTTATCGATACTTCACTTGTTTGTTCAGAATTTTGTCTGAAACCAAGTAGCGCATTTCTCTTCTTTCAATCTAGGGCATTTGTTTAGTGTTCGATTTGCTTAATTTTGTTTGCATTGTCGACTTTTTCGTTTCTTTTACCTTACAATGTCCAGCAAAATAAACAAAGCCAACTTGGCGCGTCAAACAGCGTATTCTAGATTGAGGGAAGCCCATGAGGCAGGCATTCAAGCCTCAAGGGATGATACTGTCAAATCGTTATTCTTAGCCAGGGCAGAGGAAATCGATGCTATTTAACAAGAATTCGAATAGGGTAGGGAAAATAATAAGTTTAGGGTAGCCGCCGATCAGGCATACTACGGAGTAAAATCCATCAAGAGTGATTTTTTAATTAGGGGTTCGTCTTCTTCTTCGAATATCTCCTCACATTCCAATGCACAATCTTCAAGGCCTTCAGTTAGACTTCCAAAGCTTAATATACCCACATTTTCAGGCAATTTTCGAGATTGGCATAGTTTCTTTGACCTATTTAACAGTTTAATTCATCACAATCACGATTTGTCCGATGTGGAAAAATTCCGGTTTCTTATTACGTCTATTAGTCAAGAACCTTTGGCTCTTATTAAAGGCATTCCCCTGACCGATGCAAATTATCAGATTGCTTATGAGATTCCAGGGAAAAGGTATCAGAATAAACGAATTCTTGCTACCCAATATTATAACGATATTTTCAACGCTTCGGTTATTAAAAATTCCACTTCTTCTAATTTAAGAAATCTCTTAAATACTTTCACGGAAAATGTTGCTGCTTTACGTGTTCTTGATTTCCCGGTTGAGCAATGGGATTTCCTATTATTCAATATGTTGTCGAACAAATTGGACAATAAAACTCGTACAGATTTTGAATTAGAAAACAGTCGAAGCTGTGACATTCCCACTTACAGGCAATTGATTTCATTTCTAGAACGACAATGTATAGCTTTGGAATCTGTTCAGTTTAATTCATTAACCCTTTCTACCCAGTCTCACTCGCGATCATTTGCTCATCATTCTAATAAAAAACCGTTTACATCTAGTTTCGTCAGTGCCACCAATCGAACGAAGGTAACTTATCAAGGGGGTAAATGTGTCTTGTGTTCTAATGTTCACCCTTTATATAGATGTTCATCCTTTCTCGCTAAAACGACGCAAGAACGTATCTCGTTAGTTAAACGCCATAATTTATGCTTCAACTGTTTGGGTACATCTCATCCCGTCGTGAACTGTAATTCTTCGGGAACATGTAGGGTTTGCCAATCACGACATCACACTGTTCTTCATTTCTACCCAAGTTCCAACGAATCTTGTTTATTCAGTCAACCGCCTCCTCAAATTCCAACTTCTAATGAGAATCACAACCCTACATTAGAGACGCCTCAAACCTCAACGTCTAGTTTTGCGCCGAAGTCTCTAATAAACGCTAACCTTTCCACACAATCACGTTTAACATTCTCGTCTGTATTATTATCAACATGTTTGATACACATTAAAGATGTCTACGGTAATTTTCAGAAAGTTCGTATCCTACTGGATACAGGCTCGATGGCTAATTTTATTTCAGATAGTTGTTTTCGGCGCTTAGGTCTTTCCCGTAATAATTTATCAATCCCAGTGGAAGGTCTAAACGGAATGTCGACGTGTACCACTCAGGGTACCACGTTCTGTCATATTAAACCGTGTGATCGTGACGGCCCGATCTTCTCGTTGGACGCAATCATTGTGAAAAAGGTGTGTTCAAATCAACCTAAGGTATTTATCAATCCTCACGATCTTATTCATATACGTGATCTGAAATTAGCAGATCACACATTCTATCAACCTGGTCCGATAGACATGATGATAGGTGCTGAATTAGTTCCTCTCTTTTTAAAGTCTGGTCGAATTCTTGGCGAACCAAACCAACCTGTTGCTTTAGAAACCATTTTCGGTTATGTGCTTTCGGTTAAGGGCGAGTCTCTACGAATCTTTCAAATTGTAATTTTACCGCTTTACATACGTCTATGGATACAAACATAGATAGTCTTTTACAAAGGTTTTGGGAAGTCGAAAATATATCTAAACCTGTCATTTTGTCCCATGACGATCAAGTGTGTGAAAATATTTATAAGACATTTACTTTCCGAGAGTCAACAGGCAGATTTTCTGTTCCTCTACCGTTTCGACAACCCAATCCTGTCTTTTGCGATACTTATTCTCAAGCATATCGTCGTTTTTGCATGTTAGAGAATCGTTTTAAGAAAATTCCGGATCTCAAAGAAAAATATGTTGAGTTTATGAATGAATATATTACTTCCCAACATATGGTCCCGGTTCCTGAATCCGATTTTAAATCGCCTACCTCGTATTATTTTGCTCATCACGCAGTTTTCAAAAAACAACTTGTTAATTCGTCTCTTGTTTCCAAAATTCGTGTTGTCTTCGACGCCAGTCTACGTGACGTTCGAGGTGTGTCTCTCAATGATACTTTATATACAGGTCCTAAGCTTCAAAAGGACATCTCTTCGCTTTTACTTAATTTTCGATATTTTCGTTACTGCTTCACGTGCGATATAAAGCAAATGTATCGACAAATTAACGTAAACAGAGAATTTTGGAATTATCAAAGAATTCTCTGGAGGTCGGATTCTTCTAAACCTCTCCATGAATACTTTTTACGTACTGTTACGTACGGTGTTTCTTCTTCACCTTATCTCGCATTAAAAACCTTACAAGAGTTAGCTGAGTCGGCAGAGTCTCGTTTCCCTAATGCTTCACAAGCTTTAACGCGACATTTTTATATTGACGACGGTCTATTAGGAAGTGATTCTCTGTCATCTACCCGCTCTCTACAGTTAGAGCTCATTCAACTTTTAAAGCTCGGGGGTTTTGAGCTAGGCAAATGGGCCAGCAACCATCCCAGTCTACTCCAAGATTTTGGCTCCGATATTCTGACATCTTGTTCGTTTGATAAAGAGGAACCTTCCGTTATTAAGGTGCTAGGCCTGAAATGGGACCCGTCGACTGACGTCTTTTCTTATTCTTACTGTCCCCTTGACAAAACTTGTACAAAGCGGGCTATTCTTTCGGAAATTAGTCGTATTTTTGATCCTCTTGGTTTCATCTCCCCGTGTCTTTTAAGGGCCAAACGTCTGCTACAACAGTTGTGGCAATCCAATGTATCTTGGAATGATGAACCACCTGAACAAATACAACAGGTATGGCATCAGTTTAAAACCAAGTTACCTGACCTTGCAAACATTCAAATCCCTAGACACTTCGGCTTTAATAAATCTTCTAAAGTTGAGATTCATGGATTCTGCGATGCTTCAGAGTTAGGATACGCCAGCGTTGTATATTTCCGATTTAGTACTTCTGATAAATTTGAAACTGTACTTGTGTGTGCTAAATGTCGAGTTTCTCCTCTGAAGACACAATCTATTGCAAGATTGGAACTGTTGGCAGCTGTATTGCTGGCGGATCTAGTCGCCTTCATTAAAGAGTCGTTTAAGCATATTTTTTCTTTTTCCGATATTCATGTTTGGTCAGATTCCACGATTGCTCTTACTTGGGTTAATTTTCCTCCGCATAAATGGAAAACCTTTATTGCCAATCGAGTAAGACACATACAAGAACTTATACCATGTTCTTCTTGGCATTATGTGCCATCTAACCAAAACCCTGCTGATTGTGCTAGTCGTGGTTTGACACCGGCACAACTACTACAATTTTCACTCTGGTGGCGTGGTCCTGATTTTCTTTCGAAGTCAAGGGAGTGTTGGCCCTCTCAAGTTAATTTTCACTCCTCCCACTTCACGGAAATGTTAGAAGAAAAATTGCCCACTGTATTATCATTGATACCGGTCATTTCGGATAATATCATCTCTACTTTACTTTCAAAATTTTCATCCCTGATAAAAATTCAGAAAGTCATGGTTTACGTCTTAAAATTCGTGGCTAAACTTCAAAGAAAAAACAATGCTGCATCTTTCGATTCCCTGAACAGTCATTTAGAGATGGAATCTGCGTTACGATACATTGTTAAGCACGTACAAGCTGACGTTTTTTCGGATATTTTCCTCAAAATTCAACAAAATTCGCTGTTACCCAAACCTTTTCGTAAACTCGCACCCTTTATTGATGAATATGGTCTTTTGAGAGTAGGAGGTCGATTACAAAAGTCTCGGTTGTCTTTTGATGTAAAACATCCATTGCTATTACCCAAAACTCATCGTCTCACCGATTTAATCATCGAATGGACTCATCAAACGTATCTGCACCCTGGTTTAAAGGCTATGCTTTATTTATTGCTTCAACGTTTTTGGATTCTGTCTCCGAAAAGTGCCATTCATCGCTGTTTGTCGAAGTGCATTCGTTGTTTTAGATGCCGACCTAAATCTTACAACCCCTTTATGGCAAACTTGCCAACTGTCCGAGTTACTCTGTTACGTGCTTTCCTGTCTGTTTGTGTGGATTTTGCAGGACCATTCTCGTTATTAATGTCCAAACATAGAGGTGCAAAAACATATAAAGGATATGTTTGTGTATTCGAGTGTACGAGTACAAAGGCCATTCATCTGGAAGTAACTTCAAATCTTAGTTCTGAGTCCTTTTTGGCTGCCTTTCGTAGATTTGTATCTCGACGCGGTAAGTGCCTAACCATTAGGAGTGATCAAGGTACCAATTTTAAGGGAGCCAGCAACCAAATCATTAAACTAGCTCAATCTGCTGCTGAGACTCTTTCTATTACCTGGGATTTTAATCCACCCGGTGCCCCTCATTTTAATGGGTTAGCCGAGGCTGGGGTCAAATCATTCAAGAACCATATGTATCGTGTTTTGGGTAGACAAATTTTGACTTATGAAGAGTTCTATACTCTTATGACTCAAATCGAGGCAGTTCTTAACTCCCGTCCTTTGTGTGCAGCAAGCTCTGACCCTAATGACTTGCAGGCACTGACTCCTGGTCATTTTTTAGTTTTTGAACCCTTAGTGGATTCAATTCCCGATCCAGATCTAAGCGCTTTAAAGATTAACCGTCTGAATCGTTGGCAGTTAATCCAAAGGATAAGAGGGAACTTTTGGAAAAGATGGTCTAAAGAGTATATTCATTCTCTTCAAGAGCGATCTAAATGGCATAGTCCAACCCCATCTCTCATTAAAGGTTCTCTAGTCCTCATAAAAAATGAACAACAGCCTCCTCTTCGCTGGCAATTGGCCAGAATCATTGAGTTGCATTACGGCACCGACGGTATTGTACGCGTTGTTAGTCTGAGGACAGCTTCAGATGGCATCCTACAACGTCCGGTGGTCAAGATCTGTCCACTACCTATTTGTTAACAACTATATTTCTCTTCATTTCTATTGCTATTATAGTAATAGTTAAGTGTTTGTTTTTTATCCTTATCATTGTAGTTGTTTTTAAAAACATTCGTTATGGGGCGGAGAATGTTTGGAAAAGTATCAAGACTGATTTAAATATTTTATTTTTAATATTCAGAATATGACCTTATTTAGTTTTAAATCTTTTATTCAATCATAGTATTAGCTAAGTATAATATGGCTTTAGTTCATCCTTTAAATTCTCGAACTCAAATTGGCTGATTAATTATTGTCAAGTTCTGAGAATTCACTTGTCTGAAAACAACATGTTTTTGGGAAACATTTATCAACCCAAACACTTTAGAGTCCTTAAGGAAACGTACCCATTCTTTGTGTAGAAAATTTAAAATGCCACTTTAAGCTTAATTTACGGCTATTCACGGAGGTCCTAAGAACAGAAGAACCACCCCAATGGATTTGCGTACATACATATTTTGTTTCGTATGATCGGCCACTTTACAACAACCCCTCATCGTGGACAGAAGCAAGCAAACCAGCATCGGGTGTGTATCCCATTTTTACCCTTAGACCTTAGACTCCGAGCGAGGCCCAACCACAGACAAAAGGTAAGTGAATCTCATATAGAATTGACAATAAGATATTAAATCTGCCAATTGTTATTTGAATTGCATTTTATTTTACATATCTATTTACGAACATTTGCTATTTTTCGCTAATTTACTTACAAACAAATTATTTCATTTTTTCGTTATTATTATTTATCGATTATCATTTAACCAGCGACCTCATTAAGTTTTATACAAAACATCAAGTTTATATTGAATCAATGCATTATGGTGAACAGGAGCACCGTTATGCAAAAACCATATTTGTTTACGTATACGAAATGGAACGTCTTCAAATAATATGGACAATTGATTTAATGAAAAATTTAAATACATTTCACCATTTAGAGTTTATTTAAAAAATATGGTCCCAGGACATGGTTACCAACAATACCTCCCCAAATGTTTCTGAGTCCAAAATGAGTCCATCTAGTTTGACCATGTGTAACTATCTGGTATGGATTAGTTAAGGGATAATAATAAAAGTTACGCCTATTAACAGCACAGTTTTTATAAAATACATAAATCTCCATCTCCATCTCCAAATAATACATTATCGAAGAAATCTCTCTATTAATTTATTTTATTTAAGGCGAACTAGCAAAATACGATTGTCTTTTCAAAATCTTCCTGAATTAATTCTTGGTGCAATTGAATACGGTAAGGGTGCATTCTATTTTTTGCAAGAATTCTTTGCACAGTCTAGCAAGTTAGTTCTTTTTCTTTTGGAATACTCCTTATAACATAATTGACCCAGTGCGATTAAATCTATCGTTTAATTATTCAAAGCTTGCTGTTGTAGGTTGTAACTTGTCAGGAAACCGTTCATGATAACTTTTTGCTGGTAATAACGCAATTTTAATGCATTCTTCTAATATCCAGATTATATCTACCATTTTATCAACAGTAAAATTCATCTTAACTATTTAGTAAGTTTATATACAAACAATTATGGTGAATTGTATTAGACAATTCAGTCATGGCTTACTTAAAATTTGTGATAATTTAGTCACCTAATTAATAATTTGCTTTAAAACATGAAAATATCTCAAAAACTATAAATTTAGTATGGTAATGGAACTTTTCGATAGTAACATAAAATACAGGGTGTTTTATTTAAAATTACTGAGAGAATAATATGCTTACGTTTTGACTCACCCTGTATTCGATATAAAGAAAATAAGCAATATTTAACATTTTTAAAAATTTAGACAATCAATAAAAAATATAGCAACAACAGATCAGTGTTTTTGTGGTTCTTTTTAATTATACAGGAAGTTGAACTTTTATAAAAAAAATTTATAAAAAACTTTGTAAATACTCTATATAACATAACAAAACTTTATGTTGTTGTGATAAGGAAGTGAAGATCATTTCGAATTTAAAATAAAATACAGGGTGTTCTATTAAAAAAAAAACAAAAGTTTGGTCTGCTGCTATGTCATCGAAAACCCTGTAATATTCTAATTCATTTTGTAATGTGAACCATAAATTTTCCTACAATTTCTGTTATTACCTTTTATGGCTATCTATTATTAGAGCGGATCTACTGAGATTTATCACACTTATTAATGTACAGAATAGATGGAGAAGATGCAGATGCGGCAAAAGGTAGCGCGCAGTGTTTCTTTTCATCGTAATAGTTCTTTATTAATTTTAATTCGATTACTCACATAGCAAATGTTACACACTGCTAAGCCAATGAACAACAACTTCCATTGTAATTTACTTCCAGTATAATTGTTTCCCATTTCGATTCTCATCACATACGTTCTTTAACAAAAGTTGCGTTTTCAAAAAATATACACAATATACAATAAGATTTAAAAACTAAAAAAGTAAATTAATAGTCAAATATTTGGCTAAAAATAAAAAAGTACTTTTAAACTAAACTCATCATTTAATGATTTGGTTATCGAGAGCTTTAATTTCTATTATACTTTGAACGCGCTTCTGGTCGGAAGATGAACTAAGATTTTTTTAATTTATTGATTATTCTCAAAGAAAGAATTGCAGATAATCGAGCTGTAAAAGAAATCCAGAGAAAGAAACCGCAAGGAAAAAGGACAAGAGGAAGGTCACGTAAAAGGTAGATAGACGATGTAAAGAACGATCTTAAGACCTCACAAAGGGTTGTAGTGTCATTAAAAGAAGAAGAAGAACAAGAAGAAACAGAAGAAGAAGAAGAGGATTTACTATCTTAACAAAATATTTGATAAAAGCTGAGATGTCGCAAGGAAACAGTTTCAAAACAGTATTAAGAAACCGATATGGACCTACCGTTATTCAAAATTTTAAGAACCTAAATCGCCAACTAAAGCGAACTAATCCTCAGATAAATGATAATCAACATTTTTTAAATTAACTGTTTTAAAAAGTTAAATCCCTAACAAAAAATTAAACTTTACTTTAGTTGTAATATTGTCTCATAATCGCATCCGTAGTTCAACTATAAAAATACACTGTTAACAATAACCTATCATTGACTAGTTGACCCTGCGTTAATTTTCAATAATTTATAAATATCACTTGTCAAATGTCAACACTTCAAATACTGACATACAGAAACTCCTAGAGAACGTGACTAAAGATTGTCAGAAGTACGCAAATTCACCTGCGCAGAGACAATACTTTAAAAATTTGAAAATATTATTGCCATTTAAAGGGGACTTTATTGTATTTATATATATTATATATATATATATATATATATATATATATATATATATATATATATATATATATATATATATATATATATATATATACATAAGTGGGGTATAATCTAATTAGGTGAAGAACAATAATGACTGTTGTTAATGTACTACCGATAATTTTCATGTGTACTATGACTACAAATAATAAATTTACTACTAGTTTACTATTTATTTAGTCACGCACTTGAAGAAATTTTTTAAAAGCATCTGTTTTGTACATTCGATGTTTTATAATATTCAATGTTCATTTATGTAATTGTTTTGGGAAATTTGGGTTTAAATGTTTAACTTAGAATTATGTACCACTTCTGTAGCGCCATCTACAACTTACCGTTAATATTACTGGAAGCGTCGTTATCGTCTTCGTCAGTATCACCACCGTTATTCCCTTTTCTTCTGCCGTTTCGAACGCCGTTAGCTACGGCGTCTCGCTTCGAACTGGAAGCCGCGACGCCACCTCCGCCGTTCTGGATAATTTTCTGATTGTCGTCGTCATCGTCCTCGTGCTGACCATTGCCGTTGGGTGCGCCATCTGTGGTCAAGTTACCTCCTTCTTGACCTGGGATTTCTTCCTCATTGCCCTCTGGGTCATCGATATCTTCGTATTGCTGAAGCCGGCTGCCGGCGCGAGAAGGAGCTACTGACTGAAATAAAAAATTTTATTGATAAAATGTTTTGGAAATAATATCGACGAAGAAGTTTGCAGCAAATATTGCGTGCATGTCTACCCTCATAAATAAATGCATATATTAAATTAAATAAAGTGTTTGGACTACTTTTTAACAATTAGTATTTATCCAGTAGGTACCGTTATGAATTTTAAAAAAGATGAGGTTTTACCATAAGGACAAAACTGTTATTAAAAAGTGCAATTAAACCTTGTTAATGTGTGTTTGCTTTTATCTAATTGTCCCAAATTTGGATAATAATGATTTTTAAAAATCCCAACCTTATAAATGTTCTATCCAACTATAGGAAAATAATGTATTGCACAGACAAAATTCAAAAGAAAGAATGTAAATAGAAATTAAACATTCGTGATGTTGAAAGGAAATAGCTGGTAGAAAAACGTTAAAATAATCTACATTAATAAAAATTGATCACCGAAATGTTTGTACGGGCATCACTTTAATACGACAGCACCAAATGAGATAATTATTTTGTTGTTGTGCTTATTATTATCAGGAGAAGGTTTGTGTAAAAGATAATTTCCAAAAAATTGCGCGGAAAAATAGTTTTTTAGTTTTTTAGTTTTTTTTTTTTTCAATTTTAAATCGCAATGTAGATGGCGACATACTATGACTAACAAAGAAATGCAGTTGTGCGTTCTTTATTACTGTGCTTTAATATAATAAACACCACCTGTATTTAAATTAAATACTGCCCAGGGAAGTTTTATTTAAAGATCCCATTTTTGACGTAACCTGTCAAATTATGTGTAGAGAGAAAAACTCCTCTAACTTCACTTATATTTATATAGCTATTTGATTAAATTTGTTGTGTTTTGTTTGTAAATTAGTAAATCTTCATGATTATTGTTTTAGTTATACCGATAATATTCATAACTATTTCTAACAACTATATTCCTTCATCATTTGCGCCAGCTAAACTAGCTATATTTAATGGTTCTTCCATATCGTAAGATGAGCGTTATAGCTTATAGTATTCTTTAAATAACAATTTAACTAAATTTAACATTTTACTTTTTGAGTGATCTTGTTTTAATTTTTAATCTAGGATTAGGTATATAAGTAACAAATAAGATCTTCTAGGCATTTATAGGTTAGTTTTATATTATACAAAAATATTTAATGTCATTTGTGAAAATAAAACATTCCTTCAACTTCAACATGTTAGGGATAACTCTCTTTTAGACATAAAATATTTGGTACTTTATTAAAGGATCATGTAATAAAGAAGGTTGTCATCTTACGGTTTTAATAACTCTCTAATTTCAGTATTGATAGATTGGCATAACGACATTGCTGTAAGTATTTGTTATTGCGGCTTCAAATAATAACGATGAAGTTTCAACATATCAGACAGGAAGATATGTCAGACATATATATATATATATATATATATATATATATATATATATATATATATATATATATATATATATATATATATATATATATAAAATCATGGACAAAATTATCGAATATTTTGAAATTTTTAAATTTTTTTTGTAGTCACTATTATTTCAAAATAATTTTAGATTACTGATAATATTCATATAGTAGGCTGATGTAGTCAACTGGTTTGAAATATTTTGATGTTTATTTTGACGTTTATTCAGTGGTTAGTGTTATTCGTACATTTTATCCCAATAATCCTTCTTCACGTAATGGAAGAATCCTACTAATTCGGTAATTTTTAGTTTAATTTATTAAGTTTAAATAAATATCGTTTTTATTTAACTAAGATTAAAACAAGGATCCTACCAATTCGACACTGCGATGAAGTCCAAGCAACACATATTGTAATTTTTTACGAAGAGGGATATGAACAAAAAGGTAGCGCACGACGTCTCAGCAGAACGGAATCTATAGTTTCAAATACTCTAAAAGGTACCGCTAAACAGAAAATTTTGTACGAAGGCCTGGTCAAGGACGCCCAAGGTGCACAACCGCAATTGATGACCGTTTTTTGGTTATTAATTCTACACGAAATCGTTCATTGACATCGATGCATCTCAGAAATAAGCTATTAAATGTTAGACAAGTTAATGTGAGTTCACAAACAGTTAGACGAAGATGAAAAGAAGCAAACTTAAAGCCCAGACGCCCCGCCAAAGTTCCACGTCTTCTACAAAATCATAAAGCTCGTCGTTTGGAATTTGCAAGAACACATATTTAGTGGAATATCGTCCACTGGAAAAACGTTCTTTTCACTGATGAGACCAGAATCATATTATGGAAGCCAGGTGGTCAAAACTAAGTCTACAGAAGAGTTCGAGAACGATTCGCTAGCAGCAGTCTCACCCAGACCGTTAGTTTTGGTTTTAGTTAGTTAATGGCATAATTCTTTTACAAAGGCATTAGTTGGGAGGTACGTACCCCACTTGTGGAAGTGATTGGACGGATGACTGGTGATTCTTTAAAACATCCTACAAGATCATGTCTTGTTATATGTTGGTTACATTGGATATGAAAGATTCACGTTAATGCACGATAATGCTCGACGAGATGCCGCTGCCATAGTGAGTAATTATCTTGATGAGGTCCAAATTCGAAGATTGGATTAGCCATCGTCTAGCCCGGATTTAAATCCAATAGAGCACATGTGGGATCACCTAAAACGCAGCATACGACAAAGAAATCCCGTTCCAAATACGATGAAGCAGCTTCGGATTGCTGCACAGGATGAATGGAATGTAATTTCCCAAGGATATGTCCAAAATTCACTTGCAAGCATGCTGAGAAAGATGCAAGCAGTAATAAGAGCTGGAAGGGGAAATACTCGTTACTGATCATGCACTGCTTTCAGTTTAAACCAGTTTAAACAATTTAAATTATCATTTAAGTTTAGAGTAAAATAACCTTATTTAACTAATATTAAACATTTATTTTTTCACAATTTTCTCCGCATAAAAACTTAAAATTGTTCATTAAACATTGTTAAAATAAACTCTATTTTACAATAAACGACTTGCTTGACCAGAATTTATTTTGAAAAAACAAAAAATTGAAAATTCTAAAATATTCGATATTTTTGTCCATGAGTGTATATATATATATATACCTCATGCACCTAACACTCTCTTATGTGCACATCCAGGTGCAAAAAATTCGATCCAAACTAATTTTATAGAGAAGAAGACACATTTTTGGAGATACCACTTGTAGATTGGGCATAATATATTTAAGTAGTAAAATTAAATGTAAATAATAAACACAATTAATGCGAAAAAATAGGTATTGATTTATAAAAATATATGGCATTATTCGAAAATTAAAAAAATGAAAAGTAGCTTTGTAGATAAAAAACCATGGACGTATAAATAAAGATTTATTTATACGTTCATGTAAAAAACAGTTATATCAAAATAATGTTGGTGCAGTTTATTATTAACACCTAGTATGTGTTGCTGGGGCTCATATAATGGCCTGCATGTATCTTGGCATATATGATCGACTGGATTAAGATCGGGGCTGAAAGCTGGCCAATTCATACCGACAATGTCGACGACTATTAAGTATTCGTTGCCGATTCTAGCACTGTGTTAGTATTAATGTCATGGTAATACAAATAAAAATTCTGAACTCAAAACGTTTTAATACCAAACTGGTCTGGTTGTTAAAATCAGTACAATAACAAATTAATTTCTTATAAAAACTGATCTGGTTGTTAAAATCAGTACAATAACAAAGTAATTTCTTGCCGCTTGTCAAAGTTGAACTTTTGACACAAACAAAAATTTCTATTGTTTTTAATAAATGCCACAAAAAAATTAAAAATAATGTACAGAACTTAATAATTGTACCGATAGGAGGGTTTAATTATATTATTAACTAAATTAATATATGCCATATAAGAAGTGCTAAGTTGTAAAAGTCGCAATGAATAGGAAACATGTTATGGATCGAATTTTTTGCACCTGAGTGTATATCGAATTTGAAGTTTCCGCAGGACATATAATGATTTGTGTAGTTTTTCGCGTTTGAATCCGCGTTAAATTATTTTGGTTTCGGCAAGGTCGCACTTGCCATTGTTAAGTCATATAATTTCTGCTTCTTCCTAATGTTCGAGGAGAACTGATTTCTAGCCGCACGTTCTGTTTAAACACCTTTTAGCGTTTCTTGTGATTGTTCCTGTGAGCAAAGTGGGCGGGGTCTTATTCGCTATTTTAATTTCTACGTTTTTCTCTAGAATTGATTTCCACGTACTTGGGAGCCTTTGGCCATAACCTCTGGTATTAAATTTGTTTAAATGTTTTTCGATCTCTATTGCTTCCCTAATTACACGTTTGGTCCTATTTTCGATGTCTTTCATCTTTGACAAACTCACAAACTTTCGATTGTAGACAGGTTGAAAAACTCACCAAGAAAAAACAAATCAAAAAGTTTGAGAAATTAACGCTACAACAACGAACAAAAGAAAACGAACTACCCACAACAGAATCCAGTAATTTAGTTTGCAACTTCTGAAATCTTACTTTAGACGAAGCTACAAATAGTGTCTTTTCCAAAGAGTTCAATTTTAGTACAGCACCGAGACGGATTGCCGTCGAAAATATTATTAGCGAAGTGGAAACCACTATCATTAAACTACCATCAGAAACAGTCAAGATCACTCGACAAGATGTATCACAAATATTAAGAACAGCCAAATCACTGAAAAAGAATTTAGCATACGAAGAAAAGAAAGCCTTGCAAAATATACAAAAAAAAACAAAGATATCATCGTACTTTTGGCCGACAAGTGCAACACTACGGTCATTACAAACATTAAGGACTACGACACACAAATAAAAAACATTCTAAATTACAGTGCATATTAAAAACTCGCATCAGATCCAACAACGTATCTGGAGAAAACTACGAAAACCAAAATATAAGCGTCAAATATCAAGAAAGAATAATAATTCCAGCTCATTCTACGAGAAAAGTCGTCAAGATGTCCAAAACTTTACGATTTACCCAAGGTGCACAAGGCAGGGCAACCATACGACCAACGGTTAGCTTAATCGGATTACTGTTATAACCACCGGCAAAATTTCTGGCTGACCAGCTACAATCCTACGCAGAGGAAGTGGACTCTTACGTCATGAGCGCAAGCCACTTATCGTTTTAAAATATAAAATAAAAATATATTTCCTTATACTTCTCTTAGTGTAGAATAAGTAAAATAGTCATTTCATCAAGTTTGCTCGGGATAGCCGACTCATTGGCGCCACAGCCTCTTGAATAGTTTTCACACCTAAATACAAGAGGCGTAATCTTCACTTTTACGTATCAAGTAGTATTTTATTAGTTCATTCTCACACACCCTTGAGGCATGTGCATTTTAAAACACTCTCAATTCATATATAAAATATTTCTCTACGTCTAAATCGGGCATTTTTCTCATAAATACGGTTTTCTCTTTTACGTGTGATAAAGAAAGAATTATTTGATACTGTATAGTCAGCTAGGGCCGTGTTGAGGCTTCTCTACTCTAAAAATAAGTTAATTATAAATCGATAAACTAAAGGTGATTTTATTTCTCTGGAGCTATATTTGCTCACATTAACAATCCTTATCCTTCAACGGTCACTGAAGAACCAAACCTATGGAGATACATCCACTCGCAAGTCCTTGGAAGTAAGGCTTGGAATCAAAAGATTTCCAACCCTCTTATGTAGGGAGCCAGTTACAAGGCCCCCACATTTCGTGGTCCTATCGAGCACAGATTATTTGATGAAACAGGACTGAAGAAAGAAAAGGATTACACACGCCGGAGAGCCACAGGAAGAAAGAATAATGGTTTCTCGTCCCTAGAAGAAAGATTGCACAAGTTGACCTTCGTTCAAGATTAGACACGTGTGTTTTGTGAAAAGTGCGTTATGTGTTGGTAACCGACAGCGGTAATTAAATTGGATACTTGAAAAACATTTGGTGAGGTTAAAACTCTTTCTATATTTTCTATAGTCACTGCATGCACATGATTTATATTGGTAGATATTTGTCTCGACTTTATTTGTTTATTAATATTTATATTAACTAATGGCTTTGATTTGACAACAGATCTTTCTTCTTAATATCGCTAAAGATAGCTGACAATTATTTATTATACAGATTGTCTCACAGCCCGCTCTCACGAAAAATATTTATTTATCACTCTAGTAAAAATACTCTATTAAAATTAAAATCGCGTCTTAGTTGAAAAAGACATTTACACTAAACAAAATCATTCACTTTTATTTCTCGCTCAGCATATATTTGCAAATAAATTCACTTTTAAATAAAATATGGAAGCTTTAAAGAAAAAGCGCAAATCACTTAAAGCATCAATTACACGTATATCAGAATGGTTTATAGCCAATAAAGATACAGAAAACGAAATACTTGATTTCGAAAATAGGAAAGAAAAACTTTTTAATTTCTTCACACAATATGAACAAATTCAATTAGAAATCGAACAGACTGATGACAGCGACCAACAGTCAGCTGATCGAGCAAATGTTGAAGAAAAATACTTCAACACACTCAAAGGTTTGCAAAGAAAAATAATAGAATTAAATTTAACAGAAAATAAAGTTCCTAGCTCAAATAATAATGCTGTTTCCAGTGCGAGGCTGCCTGAAATTAGCATAAAAACCTTTAGCGGAAATTTCTCAGAATTCAATGAATTTTTTCAACTATTTGAAACTCTGATCACAAACAATTCAAGTTTAAATAATGTACAAAAGTTTATATATTTCAAATCCTTCCTCAAAGGAGAACCTTTAAACTTAGTTAGCAGTATTGAAGTAGTAGATGCAAATTTTGCTATCGCTATAAAAACCCTAAAAGAAAGATATGATGACAAATCACGAGTAATTAGTACTCTTATAAAAAAGCTGTTGAAGTCTCAATCTCTAGTTAAATGCACTCCTCAGGTACTAAGAGATTTTCTTGTACACACGAAGCAAACGCTTCAAGCTCTTAGTAATCTCGAAGTTCCAATTGAACATTGGGACCTCCTTTTAATAGAAATATTTTTAGAAAAAATAGATTTTGCTTCTCACAAGGCTTTTGAATATGAAGTAGGTTCTAAGAATGTTCCAACACTCAAACAATTTTTTGAATTTCTAGAAAAAAGGTGTGATGTTTTAGAGAAACTTAATTACACTGAAACTCAGTCAAAGTTTAATAATAAAGTCACTCAAAAAACTGCTCATATTTCCACTATAAATAATAATAAATCTAGCTATAAAAATTGCATATTTTGTAAACAAACTGGTCATAAAATATATCAGTGTAACTTATTTAAAGACACAAATTCTCGAGAAAGGTTTAATTTTGTAAAGCAAGCACAGCTTTGCAGAAACTGTTTTGGCACTAAGTATTTTACTGATAAATGCATCTCTAAATACACATGTAAAATTTGCAATAAAAAGCACAATACACTTCTGCATGAAGAAAATAATTTTTCTCACACTCATGAAAATAATAATTTCTCACACTCGAAGCAATCAAAGTGCTTCAAATTCACATGATGGTAATCAAAGTCACGCCAATAGGCAACAATCACGCTTTAATGCACCACAAACCTCTCAATCGTCCGCAAGTATACATGGTGATTCACAAACTCGCCATAGTGCACCACATATCTCTCAAAGTCATTTTCATGCTCCTCAAAGGAGTAATAATGCCCAAGTTACTCAAAGAATCAATTCTCCACATTCATATAATGAATCACCAAACACTTCTACTCACTTAAGCACTCAGACAAATGAATATTGTCTACTCTCAGACACGCAAAGTCAAAATTCATCTTGCATCTCTTCTCTCTCAACTTTCAATCCAAAAAACGAAGTTTTGCTAACCACAGCGCTGGTAACAATTTACTCTGAAAGTGGACAACCTGTACACGCAAGATGTCCTCTCGATAATGGATCTCAATCGAGCTTTGCAACAAAAGATTTAGTAAATAAACTAAATTACTCTACCACTAATAAAAGATTACAAATTTCCACAATTTCTCAAAATTGTTCCATCTCAAATGAAATGGTAAACATTGAATTTTTCCCATATAAAAACAATGATATGAAATTTGAAGTATCATGTGTAGTTTTGGATAATATTACGTGTAAAATACCTCAGGTACCTCTAGATCGTAGCAAAATAAAAATACCAGCTGGCATAAAGCTCAGTGATCCCTCTTACTCCTCCCCAGGGAGAATCGATCTCTTATTAGGTGCAGAAATTTACTGTGATCTATTAAAGGATGGTTTAATTCATATTCGAGCAGATCTTCCAGTGCTTCAAAACACTCATTTAGGATATGTCATGTTCGGTAACTTATCTCCACAATTTTCATCTAAGAAAAAGATGCACTCTCACTCAAACTGTAACTATTCACACTCGAATCATATTTCTTTATTTGTTCAATCTCACACTGAAGAAGAAAATATAAATAATCTTCTCCAAAGGTTTTGGGACATTGAAGAAGTTCCCGAAATAAAGCATTTAAGTCCTGATGATGAAAATGCTGAGAAAATATTTAAAGCCACAACACAAATCCTACCGAATGGACAGTTCCAAGTAGATTTACCCCTATGCACGCCTAATGAAAATAATAAATTGGGCGACTCTTTCCAAATAGCGCGAAGGCGATTTCTAAATTTGGAGAACAAATTCTCAAAACATGATTCTCTTTACAAACAATATAAATCTTTTATAGATGAGTATGTTGAATTAGGACATGCAAAATATGTTCCGTTGTCTCTGCAGAATATACACTCCAAAAACAAATATTTCTTGCCTCACCACAGTGTAGGAAAAGACACTTCTCTCACAACTCGTTTGCGCGTAGTTTTTGACGCATCGATGAAAACCACTTCTGGTTTTAGCCTTAATGATATTATGTTAAAGGGTTATACCACACAACCAGACCTATTTGACACTTTAGTCAATTTTAGACTCTTTAAGTATGTATTCACATCCGATATAAAAAAGATGTTTAGACAAATCAGAATTACCCCAACCAAACTTTATTATTAAATATTTTGTGGCGTAACTCTCCCTCGGAGCCGTTAAAATGTATACAATTGGAAACGGTTACCTATGGAACGAAACCAGCTACCTTCCTTAGTACACGATGTTTAATTGAACTCGCAAACATGCATAAGGAAGAATATCCTCTCGCTCATGATATGCTTATTAATTTTTGCTATATTGATGACATATTATATGGTACAAATAGTATTGAAACACTCACACTTGCGCATGAGCAAATCACTGCACTGCTACAAAAGGGAGCACTTGGATATGTTGGTTATAAAGAAAGAAGATGGAACAATACGATATACAGTATGCCGAAAGCCAACCCATACTGATAGATATTTACACGCAGATTTACACCATCATCTTGCACAATTAAATTCGGTAATAAAAACCTTAATCACAAGATCTGAAAAACTAATAGATGAGGACGATAACAACGAGGAAATGTACAAAAAATGGCGTCTTCACGTCCACAAGTAAAAAGAAAGAAGAAAAACCAATAGGCAAAACTATCCTGCCGTATATAAAAAGTAAAACAGACAAAACCAGGAAAAACAAAATAGAGACTATATTTAACAATGACAGGAAAATTGCAAACATATTACCATCAGCAAAAATAAAAGTTGCATTGGAAAATCAAGGAGTATATAGAATTCCGAACGAAGACTGCGATAAATCCTACATAGACCAACCGTGTAATTAGAGAAGCAATAGAAATTGAAACTCTTCCAAAAAATTTAAATACCAGATGTATCTTCTAGGTCCATCTAGCTAGTAAATGCCTCGCTTGACCCTTTCTCTAAAGTAAACCCAGAGTATTATCCAGATTGAGCCTCTTGACCCTCCATTACAGTCCAAAAATACTGACCTCTCACCAATAGACAACTAAACCAGAACTTCACCATCTATAAATATTACACAAACTTTCAACAATAAAATTGACACATACACTGACATACCTTCACCCACACCTATTCTACACATACCTCAACACACTACTACACTTATCATAAATTTTTACACTGATTCCTTTGTCACTGACCATATTAATACCCTTTCTGTTGACTACATAGACAGGTTGATCGCTACCTTGCAGCTGTCCCGTGCATCTGTTCCGTGAACTTCTTCGCAGCCTACACAAACCATAACCACACAAGCACCCAACTCATATATATCTATATATACTCAAAATGACCGAACAAACAAAATTACAAAAACCGATTATTCTGTAAAGAATATCAAATCAATTAAAAATAAATGCAAAAAATAACTGTATTATTTGTTACTGTTAATAACTTTTAAAAATCAATTTAATATCAAAACTTCATTTAAAATTATATATATATATATATATATATATATATATATATATATATATATATATATATATATATATATATATATATATACATATATTCAGATATTCTACAGTATTCACTGCCTTCCCTCGCTCAACCGTTTCCATCTCTCTCTGTTGTCCCATTCTCCATCGTTTAGACCTCTCTTACTCATGGCGTCGTCTACTTGGTTCCTCCAGGATTTTCGAGGTCGTCCTCTTTTCCTCCTTCCTATGGGGCTCCATTCGGTTATTTTTTTTTATCCATCTGCTGTCACTAGTTCTTCTTACATGTCCATATCACTTTAGTCTTTTTTGTTCTATCTATGTTAGTATGTCTGTTTCTATTGATGTTCTTTGCTTTATTTCGTCATTACTTCTCTTATGCATTCTTGTTACTCTGCAGCATCTTCGCAGGCATTCCATCTCTGTTGCTACTATCTTACTGCTATTTTTCTTGTTTATGATCCAATTTTCAGCCCCATATGTCATAATACTTCGCACTAATATTTCATAAATATGTGTTTTTGTCTTCATATTTAGGTGTCTATCCCACCATACTGAGTTAAGTTGTCGGATTGCTGTTCTTGTTTGTCCTAATCTTTGAGTAATTTCTTCCTCTGTTGTTGCCTTTTTCGTGATTATAAACACCAAGTATTTGAATTTATCCTTTCCTTTGATTGTTACGTTGTCATCAATCTGTAGATCTTCTATGTCTTCTTCACTTGTAGATAGGTACTCTGTTTTCGCGAGGTTAATATCCAGGCCAGCCTTGGTATATTCTTTTTGTAGTTTCTTCATCATGTAGCTGAGGTCGTCTTAGTCTTATGCAATCACTACTTGATCGTCTGCAAAGCTTAACGTATATAGGTATTCGTTCCGTACCGGTACTCCCATGCCTTCCCATTTTCTTTTCCATGTAATCAAGCCTTTCTCTAAGTATATTTTAAATAGGGTTAGAGATGTGGAACAACCCTGCAGGAGTCTTTTTGTTGTGGTGAAGTCTCCTATGATTCTTGTTCTCATTTTAATGGACACTTTATTTTCTTTATACAGAGCTTTTGTAGCTTCTATGAGTTCCGTCTGTATTTCTAATTTGTACATTGCCATCCATAGTTCTGATCTTGGTACAGAGTCATACGCCTTTCTCAAGTCCACAAATGCCAAATTTTTATCTTAATTTTTTTATTTTTTCTTCTCCAACAGTTGTTCCAGTGTGTATATGTGGTCTATGCGTGATCTTCCTGCCGTGAAGCCTGCCTGTTCCTCCCCGATTTTGCCTTTTATCGCTTGCTCTATATTTTCTCGCAGTATCTTCCCATATAATCTTCCTACTGACGATATTACGCTTATTCCTCTGTAGTTTTCGCATCGTTTTCTATCTCCTTTCTTAAATATAGATGTCATATATGCCTCCGTCCATTCCTTTGGGAGCTGTTCTCCATTTATGGCTTTCTGAAATATCCATTGTATCATCCGGTGTAATTTTTTTGATCTGTATTTTATAAGCTCAGGTAAGATGCTTGCAGGTCCCGGTGCTTTCTTATTTTTGATTGCTTTTATGGCCGTTCTCATTTCCCTATCTGTTATCTCTATTTATTCTTGTGGGCATCTGCTTTGTCTTCGCCTGTTTTCTTTTCCAATGAATGGTGGTCTTTGTTCTGTTAATAGTTCCTTGTAATAGTCCTTTCATTCTTTGTCCTGTATATTTCCCAATTTAATTTTTTCTTTTAAGTTTTGTTTCAATCCTCTCAGTACTTTCCATGACTCAGAAGTTCTTGTACCTCCTATGTATGTTTCAATATTTAAGGAGGTTCTTTCCCATTCTTCATTATTTTGTTGTGTTATTTGTTTTTTCGCTTCTCTATCTTTTTCTATATATTCTTTATGAATATCTTCGTTGTTTGTAGTCAGCCATTTTCTGTACAGTTGCTTTTTTTCTTCAATTATTCTTTTTGTTGGTTCATTTATTTCATAATTGCTGTTTATTTGTTATATGTTCTTTTTTTCCAAGGGCTTCGAACACTGCCTGTTTTATACTCGCCTTATATGCTCGTATATTTCTTCGATGTTGCCGTATCTAAATTCTATTAATTTTTGGTCTAGACGTTGTTGGTATAGTTCTCTTATTGGTTGTTCTTGGAGTAGTTCTATATTGTATTGTTTTTCTCTTATAGTGTTCAACTGTTCTTCTGTAGAGGGGGTCTTGTTATGTTTCCAATTAATGCCCATTTTTGCTGTCAGTAGTTTATGGTCCGTTCCACATTCTGCTTCCGTTCTGACTCGCACATCTTTGATCTTTATTGTGGTATCTTTTTTGATTATTATGTAGTCTATTATCGATTTCAGCTTTTGTGTTTTCTGCGGCCATGTATATTTATGAATATTTTTATGTCTGAAGAATCCGTTGGTGATTTTTAGGTTGTTTAGTTCGCATAATTTAATTAGACGTTCTCCGTTATCGTTTTGTTCATCCTCTCCAAATCTCCCCACTACTTTAAAGTTTTCTTTCCTTCCGGTTCTGCCGTTAAGGTCTCCTGTTATAATTATCTCCACGTTCTTCTTAAGTAGCTTTATTTGATGTTGAAGTACCTTCCAGCGCTGTGGAGAGATTAGGAAATGCCGAAAGGTCTTAATCTCGATGAAGTAAAAATCCGAATCTGCACCTCCACGTGGTAGAAGGTGGGCAACATCAATGTTGATAGCTAACGCAGATAGGGACCGAGTGATTGCCGCTATAAGCAATCCACTACTTGCCGACCAACGGCTTCGGGCGGATGAGTCGGTAGGTAGTAGGACACTTTTTGTCCTGGATCTGAGAAATCGACTCCAACGGCGGAAGAACCAATAATTTATCCATCTATCCGTTTATCCGTTGTCAACGGTAGAAGAATGCAGAAGGCAACGGAAAACCACTGCATTAAAGGTTCAACAGAACATCCTTACTCATTCATCATGGCAAATACACAAAAAAATCAAACCGTTACTGATCATGGAATCCGGAAACCATCATCCGAGAAGGAAAAGATCATGTAAAGAACGAGGCTTTCCAGGTCACTAGCAAGCAAAATCCTCGTTTAGATAATAAAATTCCATGTCTAAGAATACACAAATATAGACCAATAAAACTTGCAACATGGAATGTAAGAAGCTTGTACCAGCCAGGAAAATTAGACAATTTAATACAAGAAATGACCAGAATGGAAATAAATATACTGGGCATAAGTGACGTACAATGGCCAGACACCGGCAAACTTATAACCAAAAACGGCATGATGTATTATGCTGGAAACAAAGATCCGGCTCATCGCTATTGAGTCGCAATCTTGTTAGACACAGAAACTAATAAATCAGTTATAAGCTTCACTCTTTACTCAGAGAGAGTGATAATGGTTCAGCTGAAGATAAATATACAACAAGTTAACTTAATTCAAGTATACGCACCAACAGCGGATGAAGATGAAGAGGAGATAGAACATTTTTATATGGAGTTAGACACAATTTTAAGATCTATTAAAAAAGAAGACATTACAATAGTAATGGGAGACTTTAATGCTAAAGTCGGGAGAGGAAAAGTTGACGAATATGTTGGGGAATTTGGACTAGGTGACAGAAACAAAAGAGGGGATAGACTTGTAGATTTTTGTCAAAATGAACATTTTGCAATAATGAACACAATGTTCCAACCAGCCGATAGAACATTGTACACTTGAAGATCTCCTGCAGACAACAAAGACCGCATAGTCAGAAATCAAATAGACTATAATATATTAGTTAAAAATAGATACAAAAACTCAATTAAAGCAGTAAAAACATACCCCGGAGCAGATGTCAACTCTGACCATAACCAGCTGATAGCTAGAATCCACGTGAAACTCAAAAAGATTGTAATACCTAAAAATAAACCAACGTTTGATTACACAAAATTAAGAAAAAGAGAAATACATCAAAAAGTGATCCAACAAGTCAACTCAAATCTAACAGAAGTGGGAGAAGAAATCTTAACATCAGAAGATGTCATTGAAAAGTGGAGCAATATTCAGGAGGCATTACTAAAGGCTGCTGAAGAAAATTTAAAGCCTGAAAAGACAAATAAAAAACAGAAGTGGATGACTTCAGAAATTCTAGCATTAATGGAAGAGAGGAGAAAAGCCAAAGGAAGAAATGAGCCAAAATATCAAGAACTACAAAGTAGAATTAAAATAGAGATAAAACAGACCAAGAAAAGTGATTAACAGATCAATGCATAGAAATAGAAGAGTATGACAGAAAATACTACAGCGTTAATATGCATAAAAAAATAAAAGAACTAACAAATACCAAAAAGCGAGAACACTATGGGATACTCAAAGATGATAATGGTAAACTCATTGCAGACATCAAAGATAAACTAAGATTTTGGCAAGAATACATAATGAAACTATTCGACGATGATAGAATGATACAAGAAGAGCCACCGAAACAAACAGGACCGAAAATAATAATGTGCGAATTAGAACAGGCAATTAGAAATGCAAAGACCGCAAAATCAGTAGGCTCAGATCAGATACCCACTGAACTAATTAAATGCATTGACGAAGAAATACTGCATATACTTTTAGATCTGTTTAACAAAGTATATACAACAGGAGTAATATCCCAAGATTGGTTGCTGTCCATGTTTGTAACACTACCAAAGTCAGTACATGCGACAGAATGCTCCCAGTACAGAACAATTTCCTTAATAAGCCATACACTTAAGATATTTCTCAAAATAATACATGGAAAACTATACAAAAAATAGAAGAAGATATAGATAACACCCAGTTTGGATTCAGAGGAGAACTAGAAACGAGAGAGACTCTGTTCGCTTTTACGTTCTCGTGCAAAGAAGACTAGATATGAACCAGGATCTCTATGTGTGCTTTATAGATTATCAAAAAGCTTTTGATAGAGTAGGACATCAGAAACTCGTAAAACTGTTCAAAGAAAAAAATGTGGATAGCCGAGATATACGGGTTATTGTCAATCTGTACTGGAATTAAAAAGCAAAGGTTAGAATCGAAAATGTCGAAACAGAAACAATAGAAATCAAAAGAGGTGTTAGACAGGGTTGCGTGCTGTCCCCATTGTTATTTAATCTGTACAGCGAAGCTATTTTTAAGGAAGCAATATCAGAGGAACAACAGAGTATATCAATACAAGGAAAAATCTTAAACAACATAAGATTCGCAGACCACACCGCTGCTTTTGCAGACGGTCTAGAAGCATTGCAACGCTTAGTAAATAGATTACATCAAGTCAGTATCAAATATGGACTACAAATGAACGTTAAGAAAACCAATTTCATGATTATTTCTAAGCAACATACAGTAGGAAGGCTAGATCTCGACGGAAAACAAGTAGAAAGAGTGAATAACTATAAATATCTGGGAACCTGGGTAAATGAAAACAATGACCAAGGTAGAGAAATAAGGACACGCATTAAAATTGCAAGACAAGCATTTATAAAAATAAAAACAATGTTTGTCAATCGAGACCTTCCTCTGGATCTGAGGATAAGAGCCTTATGATTCTACGTGTTCTCGACTTTGTTGTATGGAATGGAAAGCTAGACACTAAAAGTGGATAACATAATGTAGTTGGAATCATTTGAGATGTGGTGCTATAGAAGGATTTTGAAAATACTATGGACCCAGTGAGTTACAAATGCAGAAGTGTTAAGAAGGCTACAAATGGATTGCGAGGTCATAAAGCACATCAAAACAAGAAAGCTGGAATATTTAGGCCACATTACCAGGGGTACGAAATCTGAGATATTAAGGCTCATAATGCAAGGTATAACCAAGGGTAAAAGATCCATAGGAAGACGAAGAATTTCCTGGCTGAGAAACCTAAGAGAGTGGTATAGTTGCAGCTCAGTAGATCTTTTTAGAGCAGTCGCCAATAAGGTACGGATAGCTGTGATGATAGCCAACCTCCGATAGGAGAAGAAACTACAAGAAGAAGAAGGTGTTGAAGTTGTTCCGTGAAATGTTCTTTTTCTACTCTCGGGGAATCCTCTGTTGGTGCATATACTCCGAGTATCACTGTCTCTTTACCGGATCTGTCTATGCATTTTAATTATTCTCTCGTTGATTGGTTCCCATGTTCTATTTAAAATTCATATTTAAATATTCAATCTCAAATATTTGCTTTCATTTACCAATATACATAAAATACATATACAAATATTTCTACAGTACACTACATAAAAAAAACAACAATACATATGTTAATATACAATACAATGTTGATATACAGATTGAACGAATTTAAAACGGAACATACAATTTAATATATGTCTGTTTGAACTGCATTTGAAATAGTGGACCAATATAAAACTTGGACAAAAATAAATCCATACCCGGTGATAGACATTGTATAAAATATCGTTCAACTATCTGTCTCCTTTAAAGGAAACAGGAGCTTGCCTAATAGTCGGAGAGATAGAGCCGAAATTTTGAACTGATCAGTAATATGACATTTCTCTATTGGAATATATTCATTGGAACTGGGTTAAGACTTTGCCTTACAGGCGGACGCCCCTCATGGTACAGGGGGTGGCTATACAGGGACTAAGTTGTAATTTTTTTCGGAAAAATTAACGATTGATAATATGGCTGAAATTTGCCCAGAGTAAGATCTTGGTATAACTAGACGAAATCCCAAAGGGCGGACGCGAGAATGGATACATAAGGGGTGGCGGACAGGAGTGAAATTGCAATTTTTTGGGGAAAAATTAACGATAAGTAAAATGTCCGCCATTTTCATGGCTCATTATTTAGCCCCTAAAAACTCTAAATCCAAAAGAGCGGACAGCTGGGTTGATACAGAGAGCCATAAAACGGGGTCAAATGTACCACTTGCCTGCGCATTTTAGGTATCGGTAACAATTTTCAAACTGATTTTATTATGATATTTTTATACCGATTGATTTGAAAATTTGTATGCTCACTTCTGTTACTATTCTGAAAAGCGTCAAGTAGAGTTTTCCTCAAAATTTTCCAAAAAAATTCGTAATTTTTTGAGGTAAAATCTAAGTTGTAGAATCCTTTCGATTTTCTGTCAGTTATACCATGATTTTTTTCCAAAAATTTTCAAACGATTTTTCCGATAAGAAAAAAAAATAGAAAAACTTTAAAAATTTCGTCATTTTTCTTACTCTCATTGATGTCATCACATTCATCATCTTTGTCACTTTTACTTTCAGTAATATCACATTCATTATCTGCTTCATTTTCAATCACTACTTCTCGAACTGATTCTGGCATCTGAGGTCCACTAAACCATTTGAATTTATATGTTTCATCTTCAAACTCCCAACCATGCTCTTCAACAATCAACTCTGTTGGTACTTTTTTATGAGCATTTGTCCAAATATTTGAAATATAATGGGCTCGCAGTAGATGTTGGTGTAATTCATCTTGACATAGTCGTAAGCTTGAAGCATCGAAATTTTTTAGTTTTTTTTTTTAAAGGCTCGTTCACATCATGCAACTTATACTACCGGTTAAATAGTGAAAATCTGACATCGTTTACTTTTCTTTTTGGAATTGTTCTCGTCAGTCCTATTCCCTATAAGTGACATATGAAAGTTTCTAAGGTTTCAAAAACTTCATTACAATCGAAGTCACTTTCACCAAGTTGGATAAAAGCATCTTAATATTTTAAAATAATAATGATGCAAAATTAATGTCCAAACAGAATTTGTAAAATTATAATTAACTAATGAAAAAAAAAATTCAATCAATTTAAAAGGTAAAAAAAATATTGAAAATATCTACAAAGTAAATTTCAAAATTTAAAAAATTGATAATTCCACTATTAAATTGATTTTTATTAATAATTATTTGTAAAATGTTAAAGGAATTCTACAAATTGAATTTTACCTATTGATAAATAGAAATAATATATTTTGTATTTGATTATTAATGTAATAATAAATCAAATTTTTCTTATATCTGAACAACCATTATTTATGCAATATAAATTTAAAAACCTTTTTATTGTAATAAAAAATAAGTAAAATTACTATTTGTTATACCAAAAATATTTAATAGTTATCATTATAAAATTACTTTAATTTAATAAAATATCAAATATCAAACATTTATTCAATTAAAAATTAATTCGTAAAATATTTATATTTAAGAAAAAAATGTGATTTGTAAAGTAAATATGACTTTAGTTTGAAAAAAAAAACATCATAATATCATTTTAAAACTACAAAATATTCTATAAAAGATTCAGACGATGACGTAGAGTTTTATCAAATGTTTTAGAAAAGTTTTTCTAAATTTTTTTTTCTTATCGGAAAAATCGTTTGAAAATTTTTGGAAAAAAATCATGGTATAACTTACAGAAAATCGAAAGGATTCTACAAATTAGATTTTACCTCAAAAAATTACGAAAATTTTCATTAATGGAAATGTTTTTGGAAAATTTTGAGGAAAACTCTACTTGACGCTTCTCAGAATAGTAACAGAAGTGAGCATACAAATTTTCAAATCAATCGGTATAAAAATAATATAAAAAAATCAGTTTGAAAATTGTTACCGAGACCTAAAATGCGCAGGCAAGTGGTACATTTGACCCCGTTTTATGGCTCTCTGTACCAACCCAGCTGTCCGCCCTTTTGGATTTAGAGTTTTAAGGGGCTAAATAATGAGCCATGAAAATGGCGGACATATTACTTATCGTTAATTTTTCCCCAAAAAATTGCAATTTCACCCCTGTCCGCCACCCCTTATGTATCCACTCTCGCGTCCGCCCCTTGGGATTTCGTCTAGTTATACCAAGATCTTACTCTGGGCAAATTTTCAGCCATATTATGGATCGTTCATTTTTCCGAAAAAAATGACAACTTCATCCCTGTATAGCCACCCCCTGTACCACGAGGGGCGTGCGCCTGTAAGGCAAAGTTTTAACCCAGTTACAATGAATATATTCCAATAGAGAAATGTCATATTACTGATCAGTTCAAAATTTCGGCTCTTTCTCTTGGACTATAAGGAAGCGATAAGTGGTTTGACAGCATAATAACTGCTTGTATAGTCTAGTTTTTTCAGTGATTCTAGGCAACCTATTTGGGTGGAGTTTTGACTTGTTCTTGAATGAATTCAGAATCCAGCAGCCCGCTGAAGTATTGGATTTTTATAATATAATTATTTGACAACCTTTTGTTGGCCAACCACCTAGAGCGGAGTTGAGCCAAAATACATTGATTTCGTATGTTCCGTTTTAAATTCGTTCAATCTGTGGGTACATTACATAAATAATTACTGTTTGTGAGACACTGGGGTACTATTCGAAAGAAGAGGGTTTCATATACATGGCAGAAAACTAGGAAAAAATTGAAAAAGATGTGGCTTGGGGGAAAGGAATCTGTCTTACTTTGTTAAAACTACAACAGATTCAAAAGCCTGAAAAAGGCCCCACGCCAAGGCGCCATTTTGTAACGATTATATTTTGCCTGCCACATGGGGTATTATTATAAGGGGTAGAAAATTGAGGACAGAAATTATTGGGGCGGAGTTGGGCAAGCAAAATAATCGATACTTGTGCGAACGGCACTCAGGGTTTGTTAGGAGAGCTGGGGTCGTGGATAAGTAAATGACAAGGGGTTTGGATTGGGGCAACTACAAAAATATGGAACAAAGGGGTACTAACATGAATCTCTTGAGACAAACAAAAACAAAACACAGAAAGTAAACAGGAAAAACCTCTAATAATTTAAAAAGGACGCCACTTCGAGGTACCTAATTATAACTATTACAACAGCTAGTTGTAACTATCGAAATAATTATTAAAAATGAAAAACATATCTTTTTCAAATGACACTTAAAAAAGGGTTAGTTAAAAAAAAATAAACAAAATGTTAAAAAAAATTAACGTTTATTGTGTCTTGCCACAAACAGTTATAAAAATACAGATAATACATAAAGACAGTCACAAAAGTAAATATAAAAATAATAAAGAAAAACTTACATGTGTTCTATTCATTTACAAACTCGGGAGATGCTACAAAAACTTACAAAATGTTACTGGACTATAAACTGTGGCAAATAAAAAATTATCTTTTTAAATAACGAAAGCAATTATTATTTAAAAAAAAATGTCTATCTTGACTTTTACGGTAAAATTTAACACAAAAAGTTACCTTAAATTTCACTAAATTTCACTCTGCATGTCTGGGGTCGGGAACTAGATACATTAAATTTTCTGGGGGTAGAACTGAAATGACGACCAGGGATAAGATGAGGGCGGAAGCCAGCACCAGCTGGAACGCAAACCTTGAAAACTCGTCTCCTTCAAAGACTGGAACAGGCACAGCACAACATGAGGCCATCCTCAAAAACTGCTGTAAAACTGCTCAATACCAAACACTTAACTGCTACTGCATACTACCTTTCCATGAAGGAACAAAACAGGAAACAATACAAACAGAATATCCTAAAAGCGGTTTCGATCAAAGAAAATAATACCCAAGAAATATACTCAACAACTCTAAAAATGGTTTATTTTACTGGGCGACGCGAAGCTAAGATGAATTGGAAGAATTCGGTGTTTTAATACATACGAATGGGAAATGAAATACACGTGTTCCAAAAGTATAATATACAAATCCTAGCCCTCACCGACACCCTATTCAAAACAGATTGTACCTAACCTAACGGCATCCTGACCAAATACGGAATTTCTTTTTCCTTTAATAAAATTCCCCCACACATAATCCTAAATGATGAAAACTTCGTGATGAAGGCCAACTGGAAGTTCAACGCCAGGCACATACAATTTGACGACATGATAACAAATCGTGCAGGCAACCTCCTAGCCGACCTACTCCTCGACCTTCCTTTACACCGAATAAATAACCGATGTTTTTGAATCCCCACGGCATGTCGTCCGTGGATCACGTCATATGCACATATGATATGGTCGACATATTGGGAGATGAGTGCATAATGGGCGATTCAATTACTTTGGATCACACCTACATTTTAATAAGAAAACCGAAACGAAATCCTGTACCCCAAAAATCCTCCCCGTACAATAAGAGACAATAAACACGCCGACTGGAACCTCTTTAAACAACACCTGTCTATCAATACGGATAGTTAGGTAATCTAAACTATCCTGATGATATCAATAATGGTATAAAACGGTCATTCATGATCTGATAAATCAACCAATTGAAAAATCAGTCCCTAATAGGGTTTTTCAACCATACTAAACTACAACTTCCGCCACCTTTATTCAACAAACTCAAACAAAAGAGACGACTCCTACGTCAGTTTCTACGCACTTGAAACCCTCATACCAAAACAGAATATAACCACCTGTCGGCGGTAATTAAACTGCAGGTGAAGAATATACAAGCCAGCCAATGGTGGGTGCCACGTCTAGTCTTGATCATCGTAACAGTGGTGCTCTGGTCAAAATTAAAAATCTTAACAAAACAGAAAACCAGCAGCCCCTCTCACCTTGTAGTGAATAATCAAATCACTAATTCCGATCAGCAGAACGCCGATGCCTTCAAAAACCATCTACAAAACATACCTATCACCCCTAGTAACCATAGTCTAAATAACCACAAAATATCACTAGGAATTTTTTTCGATGTTCAAAAAGCCTTTTTGCCTTTTTATCCTGACTATTTAACATCTCACCTGACAAGACGATGTACGGTGGAAGCCGACGCAGAAATGCACGGCACCTTAAGAGAAGAAAAAGCCTTTTACAAAGTCTGGCATGCTGGACTGGTGAAAAAACTACTGAATATTGGTTTGCCGTTTCATTCGTGCATGCATTTATGTCACTCAACGTAAAATCATAGTAAAGGTTAGAAGTCATTTATCTGCCTCATTTACTCCTACAACAGGAGTACAACAAGGTTCCGTGTTGGCACCAATACTATACAAATTATACAAAAGCGACTTCGTAACACAAGCACACTTATTTTACTTTACGCAAACGACACTGTTCTCGTAACAACAACATTGACCAGGTGGATAAATGGTGCGGGAGATGGAGAGTAACACCTAACCCAAATAAAACACAAATAATATCCCTTCAGATATCCCAATCATAGCAGGTACATAATTCATAATGTTGACAAAAGAATTGACCTTAGACTACGGGAAGATCTACTCTAGCCCCGTGACTGGATCGAGTACTTAGGCGTGGAGTTTTCAGAGACACTACACTAGAGTCTCGATCTAGTAATAACCCGTAACAGGGTAAGGAAAAGGGTCGGTCTACTTAACGCTCTATAAGCTAGATTTGGACGGACAAATTCACGTACACTCATACACACATACAAAACATATATCAGGTCCGTGATTGAATATAAGGCTAATATATATGCCATGTTTAATAGCGACCTTACACAACAACTGCTAGGGTTGGAAAGAAGAATCTTGCGTAAAGTAAATTACAAACGACACGATTACCCGTCCGCCCTCATACATTAAATATCGAACATCCAACCCATAAATGAGAGGTAGGAGTTATACGATGACAACCATCATAGGCCAAAACTTCAGAGCCAAAACATGTGGCAATGTATTTATCATATATCCCAAAAGAAAACTCCCCTTCCACCCCACTAAATTGCTGACCTTAGCCAGCAATGAACTCCCTATAGAATACATGGAAATCCTGAAGGTAACCCCACTTTATTATTTCAATTAACTAAATACCTCACTTCGAGCTTTGCTACAGATACGGAGGGATCGGTTTTCTGTGGTTTCCCGATTCTATTGCACAATATCTGTCTCTAGAGAGGCAACAGCCACTGCTGCCCTCAAGGCGGCTCATTAGATTTTATACTACATTTTGCATATTTAAATTCATTCATATCACTAATTGTTTAATATACTAATAATTTCTGAAAATGATCGTTTTAGCTCCAACACTTTTTTTAGAAACAATATAATTTAGAAAAATAAAACCTAATTATTACTTACATAATTTGACATAAGTCAAATAATCGGTCAGTAAATTTAAAAAACTACAATTCAAAGGTTATTTTAAGTGCTGCAAAAGACATAACATTGACTGATTTGCTTACAAAAGTAATTTTAACTTATTATCCTGTTTTTATGCAGATGTATTTAATCTAACATAGCTGGGGTAAAAACTGGATTTTAAATTTTATTTTGGATAATACGATATTGAAAAAGGCATTAATTATTGACGTTGTCCGTAAAATTAGTATTATTTGTTAAATATAAATTTTCCTAATTTGATTTTGTTGAAATAAATTTCGGGAATATTATATACTTATAAAAAAAATATATATAAAGATGTTTTAACTCATTAGGATAACATTAGGTTTCATGAAAAGGTTCAGTTGAACATTTTTAACATGTAGGTGTAAATGTTACTTAAGTCATTGATGTTACTTTTCTTATTTATTGCTGTTTTGGTGTTATTAATATGTAACAGTTGCAAGAAAACCCTCCCTTTTATGGTAGTTGCCCTCACCATTGAATATTTTCACCTCATTGAAATTGATACTATTATGTTCAGTAGACATATTATAATGTTCAGCTAAGACACAAGAATTTTTAGGCAATGTGCAATCACTTTTGTGAGAGATTATTCTCCCTTTTAAATTTCTCGAAGTTTATAATTTATATATATATATATATATATATATATATATATATATATATATATATATATATATATAGGTATATATTGTTATGATGTATTGTTAATGATGAGCAATGAGTATTTTTAATAATATAATATATAGGGTTTTTATCGCGGTTCTCAAAGAATTAGTTTGTAAGTACTTTTTTAAATTATCTTTCTTAGATCTACTATGAAACACAAATATATATCTAACCTAGCCAATGTAAATTTAAAATAAACTATCTTTAAATTGAAATTCTTATGAAACTAATTAAATTCTATAGACAATGTAAAATTTAAACAAACTATCTACAAAATTGAAATTGTTACGACCCTAACTAAATTATATTAACAAAATTTTGTACCTTTCTGTCACTGAATGCCTAAATGAACTGTTTTCCACTATATAGATTATAATTACCACTCAAATGTCTTCTTCTCAGCTTCGGTTATCCTTGTTTTTGTGAAATTACTTTTTCCAATTATCAGCTTCCACCAATTTAAGATATTTTTCTTCACAGCATTTATAAACCACCAAGCAAACCAGCAAACCTCATTTATTTTTATTCTTCTTTTCAATATATCAATATCCAATCACCAAAATATCATTTAATTTTAATATTCAATTAATACTTCTTCCATTATCATCATTTATACATAACATAATTTTTAATCTTCAATATTATTTTCTTTATACTGTTTCTTAATATTGATTTAACTCACTATATTGAACAATTGTAACTGATTGACTGCCTCTAACTAATTTTTATACTAAAAAACTCATAACTGATTGACTAACTGAATGAACTTTCTTACTAAAACTGCCTGACTGACTGACTTAATGGACCTTCTTACTAAAAACTGCCATCTTGAATCCAAATCACCGGGTATTTATATCTTTTTGGATGTTCCAGAATTATCTAGCAAGAAATCATGTTCCATTTGTTCTATTAAATACATGTCTGAATTTTCTGGAACAAACCATTTCGCAAACAAGGCCATCTCCGGTGATCTAGAGAATTCCATACTTTTCTATTAATAATTTTGTTGACATTTAGGCTTTTCAGATCAGAATAAACACTTAAATCAGTAAATATATATAAATTAAACATTTTAAACTAACATTATTATTATAACCCCACTTTATATTCCTAACCATTCCTTAAATGTCACTTCAGAGTATGTATATCTGGTTGCCTAGTCACATGGCTCACTTAAATATATCTACCACATTATAATTACTAAAATACAACTTTTTACAATTATTATATGCTAATTTCTTAAAAATGCCCTCACATAAATATATTTTTATTAAATTCTCTAGTATATAACTTCTTAAAATAAACAAATACTTTTAATATCTAATATTATCTAGTAGTGTAACTTATAAATTATTTTCTATAAACACCAATCATATCAATATATATATAAAGATATATATATATATATATATATATATATATATATATATATATATATATATATATATAATTATATATATAATTATATATATACTCCGCCAAAAAAGTATCGCATCACTTATAAAATTACAAATAATTCTGACAGCATTTGGTTAATTGAAATTATTTCTTTCTGTTCCTTAAGAATATTAAGGCTAGAATAAATATTAAAAAGAAATTTGTAATACAGCTTACTGTTAAGAAAAAAAAATTTTAATTGCTATTTTGTCTGGTTTTTACATTATCAGTCTTTATTTTACTTTTGTAAAAAGTATACAGTTTGCGTTTAATTTAAAATTTTATATTAAAAATTGAGTATGGAAGGTCGTGACAATATAAATTTAAATTTAACGAGAGATCAAGTATATCAAAATAATTTCCCTCATGGAAGACGGAAGGAGTCAGAGATATGTGGCAAATTTAGTGGATGTACATCAGTCGACAGTATCACGAGTGGTAGTAAAATACCGAGAAACTGGTCTTTATGAAAGACGAGCTGTAACAGGTCGGCCAAGAGCAACTACGCATGTGGACAATAGATTTTTAGTCCTTCAGGCTTTGCGTCGAAGACATGTGACTGCAAGTTAACTTCAACATCACAGCCGAGACTCGAAATGTACGTGTGTCTTCAGAAACTTTTAGGCACATTTTAAGACAGTCTGGAATTAGGGTCAGAGTAGCTGCCACTGCCCCGAGACTTACAAGGGAAGACCGTATAGCATGTTTAACATTTCCAAGAGAGCACGTAAACTGGAATATCGACGACTGGTGTAACATACTCTTGACAGATGAGTCAAGATTTTGTTTATACATTTCGGATCAAAGAATACCAGTTTATAGACGAGATAGCGAGCATTATTTTCAATGCAACCCAAGACCGGTGACAAACTTTGGAGGAGGATCTATTATGTTCTGGGGCGGAATATCTCTTAGGGGTCAAACCGAATTGGTACAGCTAGATGGAGGATCCTTAACTGCTGATAGGTATATTAGAGAAATTTTGGAGATGCATGTTGTTCCTTACGCCCCATTTATTGGTAATGACTTTGTTTTAATGCATGGCAATGCACGCCCACACGTCGCAAGAATCGTTACCGAGTACCTTCAAGAGATAAATTTACAAGTTTTGAAATGGCCAACGCACAGCCTGGACTTAAATCCAATAGAACATGTTTGGGACCATCTTTACAGAAGGGTGAGATTTGGTAATGTGACGCCAGCTAATCTTCAGGACCTGCAACGGTTGTTAACCGTAGAATGAAATAATATCGATCAAGATTATCTAAGAAGATAAATTGGAAGTATGCCACAACGTTGTCTAGACGTTATAAGAGCTAGAGGAGGCAATACATTTTACTAAATTATCATTACTTTTGATTTTTATTATTTTTTATTTAATGCTGTTTGTGCGCAACTTCTAATTTATGAAATAAATTAAATAAAACCTTTGTTTTTCGTTCATTCTGCATTTTGCTTTTAATACTTGTTACATACTTAAAAAACAAAAAAAAAACAACAGTAAAAAATCCATGTTTCAAATTATTTTTGCAGTTTCAAAATTTGCAGTTTCATAGGTGATGCGATACTTTTTTGGCGGAGTGTATATGTATATATACTACAGGGTGAGTCACCACTAACGAGACGGAAGATTACAGCGAAACGGTAAAAGATTTTTAAAAAATTTTAAATTTATTTATTTAGTCAAATGTTGATAAGGGCAATATTTTAAAATAATTTTGAAATATACAGGGCTTCCCAATAAAGTGCGGCGTATTAAAGTTATATTTTTTTTATGGGACCCCCTATATTTTATTGCATTTTCTAATTGTCGCAAAAAATACGGTATAGTTTTATAAGACTTCCCTATACCTATGTACAGAGTGTTTTGAGTTATGTGGAATATTCTTAAAATGTAAAGCTTTAAACGAAGACTCATTCCTAACTTATTTAAGAAATTCTAATAAAATTGGTTATATCTCTAAATAGTTGGATATTGGTTGAATATATTTCATGATTAATTATTAAACATTTATTTAGAGGGTGTTCAAAATTTGCAGTTTTATTATTGGATTATTCAATGTGTAATATAAGGCTTATTTTAAATGGAACACCCTATATATTAATGAATTATTATATTAAAATTTTTTTTTACTTTCGAATGGTATATGGATGTCCTATAACTAGAAGTGATAGATTTTGTGTAATTTAAAATTTTCTTTTCGATTTCAAAATCTCTCGATTTTTAAACCCATCATTTTGACATATTTGTTATAAATGAAACCAATGTAGTTGTAAACAAATGTGTATACTTTATACTTTTACTTGCTGATACACAACACATCAGAAAGAATCTTAAAAAAACAAATAATAAAAAATGAACATAAATAATACAAAATAAACCACAACTTACTACATTATAAGCAAAAAAATATTTTAAAGGAGACTCATTCTCGACTTATTAAAGCAATTATAACAAATTTTCTCTTACAGCGAAATAGTTGGGTAATGGTAAAATTCATTCCATTATTGATTATTAAACATTTATTTACAGGGTGTTAAAAACTTAGTTTCAATTTTGGATTATTCAATATCTAATATGAGGCTTATTTTAAATGGAACAACATTGATAATAATTTTCCTCTTTTCCTCTTTCTTCTTTAGTGTATGTACATAGAATACTTAGGACCAACCACTTTCATCCGTATCACATTCAACTTCACCAGCATTTGACAGAACAAGAATATGGTAACCGTTTAAATTTTTGTTTATGGACTTTAGATAAAGTTGGAGAAGATCCTGATTTTTTAAAAAATGTATTATTTACAGACAAATCGACTTTTCATAATAATGGTCTAGTAAATAGACATAATTTTCATTAATATGACACAGAAAATAAACATGTATTTCGTACTGTTGACCGCCAACACCGATGGAGTGTTGTTTGGGGCGGCATTATGGGCGAGTTATCAGCCCGTATTTTTTGACGGACATCTCAATGGGCCAAATCTCCTAAATTTTTTAAAACAAGATTTTTGGACACTGCTTGAGAACCTTCCACTTAGAGTACGAACAAAAATGTGGCTCCAGTTGGACGGAGCCCTTGCTCATTTCTCACGTGATGTTAGGAACTACCTTAACACAAAATTTACAAACAGATGGATAGGTAGAGGTGGTTCATATAGTTGGCCCCCTAGGTCACCACGACTAACCAAGATTGATTTTTTTAAATGGGGTTGTATTAAAAATATTGTATATGCTACACCTCCTACTACTAGAGATGACATGAAATTAAGAATTACAAACGCGTTTACTTTAATAACTGTTGCTATGTTAAATAAGGTTAAATAGCGTAATTAATTAATCATTCGAAGATAGAATCGCGTGTTGTATTGCACAAGATGGCAAGCAATATGTTACATACCTGAACATTTTTTTCTTATAGTAAGTTTTGGATTATTTTGTATTATTTATGTTCATTATTCATTTTGTATTATTTGTTTTATTCAAATTCTTTTTGTTTCGTTATGTATTTAATTGTTTTCAAAAAAAGAGTGTGTGCTCGTAAGCACGTAAGAAGTTATGTGTATCTATTATTATGACTTCAAAGAAATAAATATATTTTACAGTTTTATTTTTATTTAAATATTAAACTTATTTTAATACTTAAAACAATACAAAAAATTAAAGATAACGTTATTATCTACGTCATTTCTGAAAACTGTAACCTCTACGCAGTTGCCTTTCACTTGATGAATCGTAGAAAATCTAAAAAACATCAGATTTTCAACAATTTTTTTTTATTTTCTTTTCACCATATTTTAATACCTAATTATCGTATTCCCAACGAATACAAATCCAAAGGATTTGTATTATATAAATATGTGTAAAGGATATAGGACATCTGTATATCATTCGAAAGAGAAAAAATTTTTTAATTTAATAATTCATTAATATACAGGTTGTTCCATTTAAAATAAGCCTTATATTACACATTGAATAATCCAATATTGAAACTACAAATTTTGAACACCCTGTAAATAAATGTTTAATAATTAATCATGAAATACATTCGACCAATATTCAGCTATTTAGATGTATGAGTAATTTTATTAGAATTGCTTAAATAAATTAAGAATAAGTCCTCGTTTAAAGTTTTACATTTTAAGAAAATTCGACATAACTCAGAACACTCTGTACATAGGTATAGGGAAGTCTTATGAAACTATACCTTATTTTTTTCAGACAATTAGAAAATCCAATCAAATACAGGGTATTCCATAAGAAAAAATATAATTTTGAAACGCCGCGCTTTACTGTGATACCCTGTATATTTCAGAATAATTTTAAAATTTAGCCTTTATCAACCTACATACTATACATTTAAATATTTTTTACAATCTTTTACCGTTTCGCTGTAATCTTCCGTCCCGTTAGTGGTGACTCACCCTTTATATATATATATATATATATATATATATATATATATATATATATATATATATATATATATATATATATATATATATATATATATATATATATATATATATATATATATATAAGTAAACGATAAATATTGGGTTTGCAGCAATAAAAATGAAACGTGTACTCTTTTAAATCTTTATTCCAAGCTTTCGGACATTCGTTATGTCCTTCATCAGGGAGCTACAAATGTGATGAATAAATTGTTGGCGTTGGTATCATTAATTAAAAAATTCACTACTTACAAACTTAATGAGGTTGTATCAACGAAAATGTATTATAATGTTGATAAAATTTATCACAGTCTCTCATCTTTTTTTAATATACAAAACCTATTTTTATGTTTAAAAATTAAAAAAATTACTGTACATCCAAAAACACTTAATTATTCTAAATACATAAATGACATTATTCTGACAAATTTTGTCTGTGGGATTTTGTCACAGGGACAATGTCCGAAAGGAATAAAGATATATATATATATATATATATATATATATATATATATATATATACATATGTGTGTGCGTGTGTGTGTGTGTATGTAGGTATGTGTGTGTTTTCGGAATACGCAACAAATATAGTTAAAACACAATTTTTTGAAAAATTAATCTTAAAATGAAACAAAAAATATAGAATCATATTCATTATAATAAATTTAATAAGAATTAAAAAAAATTTCTAATATCCATTCCTAACTTAAAAAAGGATTGATTTTAAAATCCAGCTGTATACTGATATACACTTACCATTTGTTTACTTGAATCTACACCACCAAATTTATTAACCACGATAATATTGAAACAGTAAATCCAAATCAAGTGGAATACACTTTCAAAGATCGAAACTTATTTTGCATAAAACGAGGTCATTGTCCGTTTTCCACGATAATAAATTTATTGTAAGAAATTAAAACGTATCGTTTTGGAAAATGTACCAACGCTGTTAATAAAAATTATCAGCAGTTGATGATAAAAAAATTAAATTTTTCAAAGAACGCTAACAATTTAGAGAAACACAACGTCCGGTAGGTTTGGAGTTCAGGAGTTATAAAATCGCAGTGTGGCAAAAGCTAGAAGTTCTCTATAGAAACTTGTTGCGTTTTTGTATTGACTTGTATTGCTTTAGGAATCAGTGGTGTACATAAACTAATTAACTAGCCATAACAATTTATGTCCATTAAAATTACTTTAAGTTTGAAATAAAAGTAAGCAATTTGTAATATATAATAATTAAATATTTATTTATACTACGCATATATCTAATTATTAAAAATATAATGTGGGTTGTATCTTAGTTTCAATGTATAAACGTTTCCATTTACCACGTTAATGTATGTTTGACTATTAATTTTAATGACTATTAAAACAGTTTTGTTAGTATATTTTGGTATTATTACCATTTTACGAAACATGCGTACTATTATGCATTTCTAAGACGATATATAAAAATTGAAAGCAGATAAATTATATATATATATATATATATATATATATATATATATATATATATATATATATATATATATATATATATATATGAGAAAAATCATAAGGGAGAAAGACTGGTTCAGTTTGCATACTACCAAAACATGCCTGTTGTCAATACATTCTTCAAGAAAAATTAGAAAGAAAATAGACTTGGGTAGCACCAAATAGAACCAATAATTACTAAATTTCAGTTTATCAATGAATTTACAACAAGCAGCGACCATAGAATAATCAGCATCAAAATTGTTCTAGATCTAAAACTAGAAATCATAAAATTAATTACAAAACCAACAGTAACCGGTATAAATATTAATAATTTAGAAGAAAACTCAAATCACTAACAAACGACAACTGATAAAACATTACATAACCAAATTGACAGGTCTTAATTAATGGAAATCAACCTTAACAGTACTACAGAAATCGGAGGCCAGTAACAACAAAATAAATACAAGAAAATTGTCCAATAAAACCAGAATAGTGCTAAAACAAAGAAAGGAAATGAAAGTAGCAACATACAGAGAATACAATACACAAAACTTTGTAAAACAATAAGAAAAACTATTAAGAAGGGCATAAGAAAATACAATAAAAGAATGGTAGAAAATGCAACCGAAAACAGGAAAAACTATAAGAAAAAAAGAAAAGCATTAACTATTGGGAAGAAGCATATCGTGGTGTTGTGATATCCTGGGTAAGTAGGTAAAATTCGGTTAAGGGGAGGAAGGATCACTCCCAAAAGACTAAAACCACTAAAATAAACCACTGTAATAAACTCGTCATATATGGTTAATGGAATTTACCTCTGCGAGCGGATTTGAGGCATACTGGTCCACTAGTTCGAATTGGTCGTGATTTCGCCCTCGCGGATTTACAAGAGGGTAGGAAAAAAATAGCTTAGGGGCTGAAGGATACTCCGATGCAGGCCCTGTAAAGAGTCAGAGGAGTTTGGCTTGCGTTAGAAGCCGGGAAGATGTACAAAGCAAAAATGTGTTCTCTTCTAGTCTCTACCTAACGGTAAAAAAAACAAGCCACTTTCAACTTACTATGTATTTAACAAATAAATTTACAACTACTACACAAGATGTACAAGAGAGCTAGTATTGGTTATCAAATTTTGCGAAGGGAGACGAGAAGAGATTTTACTAAGGGAGTTAAAAGGCGGACAACCTACTATTAATTGTTTTCCCAAATGGTTAGTATATATTGTTCGTTACCTTAGCGTACTTAGGCCCTAGCCTTGTAGTCCAAACTGGAACTCAGGAACAGTCTGGATGAACGCTGGAATGCACTGTACGTTATGGCGGTACTAAGAGATGCGAAAAATTCGTATTTTCGACTCTCTACCTTTCGTCGGACAAGATATCACGATAATTGAGCTGAACACACCGTAACGCCTGACCGATTAGCACCCTAGGTCGCCCCCGCGCTGACGGACTACCTTTCCACCGACTTTCTTGTTTTTATGTCTCGCCAACGCGAACCCTAATTTCTTCGTCATAGTCCGAAGTGGAGCTTTGATTCTTACCGTTTTCCACTCGACTTTCTGCTGATTCCGCCGTTTGCTCCATGTGTTAAAATGGATCATGCCATGTGAATCCTCCTAACTCAGCTCAATTCTTATCGCTGTTTAACAAATCGTATTTTGTATTGAAACTTTCTTGTGTAATACACGTTAACTAGGTCAATTTTCATTCTTTGTTTAATTTGAAATGTATACGTTAAACTGTGTCGAATTTATTTAATTTGGAGTATGTAAAGGTTATTTAATTAATTTTAATTATTCTTTTCTAGGCTAACTACCCCTTATTTTCTTTCTTTTATTTTCTTGTTATGTTGACTTGTTACATACCGGGCTAACTGATTAACGATTTCAATTGGGGGGGGGGGTTGTTTCCCTTGGGTATGTGGCTGATACATTACAGTGTTAGCAAACTAAAATACAAGAATGACAGACAGGAATGGAATAATATAACTCGTGACTAAATTCTATTGGCATTTCGTCGTAAGCATTACGCCCTCTAGCGGCTATTGCAGTAACCGAGCTAACAGTCATTATTTATTTACTTTCACGTTGAAGGCATATTATGTTTTGGTGTCATTGGAGATTTTGTTTGTTTAATTGATAGTGTATGTACTTTATTTTTATTTTTGTTGTTTCGCGTTGAAGCTAAATTGTGTTTTCGTGTTTTTCGAGTTTTTTAGTACTTTATTTTGGCTCTAAAAATGAATTACTATTGCTGTGTTCCCGGTTGTAATTCTTGGGTTAAAATGAACTCAGAATTAAGTTTTCATCTTTTCCCAAAACCAAAGAAAACAAATGTTATTATTGAAATCAAATTGGGCAGTAAGGAAAGTTTGGATTCAAAGGTTCAAACTTGGGAAGAAAGTTTCAGACTATATGAGCGTCTGTTCTTTGCACTTTAAAGGAACCGATTTTCTTCAAAAATGTATGTTTTCTAAAATTAATATGATTGGCCAGTAATTTTTTTCTAATTTTAGAAAGAGTAAAATGCAGGACTTTAAAGTGTCAAGCAGTACCTAGTCAGAAGCTTCCATTGGAGGTACACAATACAGAGCCAGGACCATCCTCTAGATATATAAGGACAGCTGCTAAACAAAGAATAACCACAACTGTTGCTCTAAGTTTAATTGCTTGTGAAGATTGTGAGGATAAAGATGATCAAGAGGTAGCAGAAATCTTAATTGGTTTAAGAAATACTGTTCAGAATAGCACTCTTTCATCAAAAGATGCAGCTGTGCAAGTGAACACTCCAAAAAATTAAAAAATTTTACTGGTGTACATAACTTCTCTATGTTTAATTGTATAGTTAATAAACTCCATTCGCTTAGCTCGGACAAATTTTGACAGATTCATTGTCGGAAACCTACAACACAACAATTCCTACTTCTCTGTATTAATAGCTCAAGTATCCTGCTATTACAGACTTCTTTCTTTAAAAAAAGAAGAATTATTCTAAATAGTCGAAGTGTATACTAAACCCATCAAATTTTGGGTAGTATATATTTAAAAAATATATATTTAGTTGTTATAATTTAACATAACTATTTATTATATGGTGCAGATAAATAAATATTGATTGTCGGTAATTCGCAAAGTTCTATTTTATTTACTATTTAGTTTGTTTACTATTAATATTGGCTATGAGTACGGGTGCTTGGTTGTATAGTAATTTCCAGCCACTTTTAGTCTGTCAAAAAGTAACTAACTTCGCAAAAAAATAATTACTAAATTCACTAGACAGTTCGGACTGGGATTAGCGAACCGAGTTTAAATACTATTATTGTTTGCTTCCTGACAACTTACTATTACCAAAATAATTTGTACACAACGGAACAATACAATAATTCACCATATTTAGTTTTTTTACTAGCACAACACAAAAATTATTTCCTACAATAGGTGACTAAAACCAAACTTTAAAAACTAAGTAACCAACTTAAATTAATATTACTAAGAATAAATGCAAACGAAAGTTAAAGATAATAAAATAAAATTGAAAGCTTGTAAATAAGCAATTCTGTCGTTACTTTTGCTTTTGACAGAATTGACATTGCTGAATTAAAAGCCTCGTTTGATTATTTTATTTGGTTTATGATTGGTTAAAGTCTTCGTGAGAGATAGGCTGTCATTTCTCTTTATTAACTCGCTGGGGTTAAGGTGATGGGGGAATGATCCAAGGTCATTCATATAAGTTTCCGGGGCATGAAATAATCTAACATATATTATTAAACAATAAATGGATATATAAAAAAGCACAATTTGTTCTAGATATACGTGTATTTATTTGTTGTTTAAGATAAAACGGTTATAAACTAATTACATAATATTTATTACATTGATATTTTCAGAAACAAATGTTAAATACTATTACTGTTTGCTTCCTGAAATTTTTTAAAACAGGACGCTTCTACAGGGAGCTATTCAAACAATATTTTAAAAATAATTCACACCATTTGTTACTGGAAATAACATTTCTTATGGCTAATTTCTGATTATTAATTTGGGCAATCCAAATTTGACATAACTGCAATATATAAAATCATATTAATAAAATATTATTGTTTATTAATTTAGAACAATAGTTTGAGTTTTAGTGACAATTTACTATCATCATCCATGGAATCCTATGCATTTTTGTAATTTTTCCATGATTTGTACACAACGGTACAAAACAATAATTCACCATGTTTAGTTTATTTTCACCATTACTAGCACAACACAAAAATTTTTTCCTACAATAGGTAACTAAAACTAAACTTTAAAAACTAAGTTACCAACTTAAATTAAAATTACTAAGAATAAATACAAACGAAAGTTTTTTTTTTTTTTTTTTTATTGTATAATGGCTTTGGCATAGCCAATTAGCCAGACTATTTGTAGTAATTACAATTTTTGATTTTATTACCTAAGCCTATTTATAATATAAATTTACAGGAAGTAATATGTTGGTATACACATTCAATTTTTGACATATTTACAAGTTTTGATTTGAATACCTAAAACTAGTTATAATTTAAATTTACAGGATGTTATGTATTCGTAGATACATTTTAATATCTGTTTATTATTTGAAAAAATAATTTTATTTAAATTGACAGGCAATGAACAATTTAGCTCAATTAGTTTTTCATACATCATTTTGATACTTTGTTTGTACTGTCCACACTCCAATATAAAGTGCTGCAGATCTCCCACTTTACCACAGGAGCAATAGGGGTTATCAGTAATACCTATGCTGTGTTTGTATGCAGGAGTGAGTGCGTGGTTTGATCTTATTCTGTTTATTGTTTTTATAAATAACCTATTTGTCTCATATTTGAACCATCTCTCATTGGGTATTAGTGGTTGGCAAGCTCTAAAGTTTATTCCAGTTGTACTTTGGTTGTATAAACGTTGCCATCTTTGTTTGCAGTTGTTTCTACTGATATTATCTATGTCTGCTACTGGAAGAAGTATGTTGTTTATATTATGTTTGGTTAAAGCTGCAGATTTAGCTAATTTGTCGACTTCTTCATTTCCTAATATTCCAGAGTGTCCTTTTACCCAACAAATAATAATCGAGCTACCTGCGGAAATAATATCATAATGTAACTTCTTTATTTCTATCTCAATATGGTTTCCCAATATGGAGGGTGTTCCCCCTACATCCAGAACGACCTAATGGAATGAACCTGGACTGGAGAACCTGGCGGACACTGAATCGCATACGCACAGGTGTTGCCCCTGTAAAACAGAACCTGATTAAATGGAGCATCAAGACAGACAGCGACGCACTTTGTGAATGTGGGGAAATACAGAACATGGAGCACCTGAGAGTATGCAGACTTTGCCCATCACAGTGCACCCTCGATGATTTATGGCTCGCAAATACAAAGGGTGTAGACGTAGCCCGATATTGGGCAGAAAAACTGTAGTCGGATCCAGACACGAAAAAGTAAAAGTAAGCTTGTACCTAACCTACTGTAATTTTTTAGTTATTCATTAAGAAACACTCTTCCACTGAATGATATGGTCTTTCAGATTTACGAAACTTAAGGAAAGAAGTTGTAGATTTAAGTACCCAAGGGAGATGGTTGTATAATTTTTTTGCCGAATATAATATAGATTTCTATACTAACTCAGTGGACGGGATCAGTAAATACACATCAAAGGTTGAATTTCTGGTGAAGTAGTCATGATTAGGTCTTGCCGGAAAAACATTTAGGTGTTAACGAATAAAGCAAAAAGTTTCTAAAATATATAAAGAGGGAAGAGTTAAAATCCCGTGATTGTTGAAGTAGCTTCTGCAATGTGTTATTCTACTAAGGGCAAACAGATACAGTATTGCTCTTTTTTGTCATTTAAAGATAATATCAGATTGGGCAGCTGTACTAGAACCCCAAAAAGGAAGGCCATATTGAAGATGAGACTCAAGCAAAGAAAAATATGTTGTACATGTAGTACAGAAAACATAGCATCACTGATACATTTATTAGATAAAAAGCTGAACTGCCTTTGTGATAAAATTTTATGTATCTATCTATCTATTTTATCAGACTATCAAAGTCTTTAAGATGTAAGAAGGTATATATTTTACTGTCAACATACTGTAGAGATATTTAATAAATAAATAAAAATAACATGTATTTTCTTATTTACACAGATGGTGTACCATATTTTTAAAATAATTATGTTTTATTTTTGACAACATGTTGAAGCAAAATTCAAAATCGAAATCGATTTCTATTATTAAAACACTGTTGTCAAAAGATGCAAAAACTACAAATACATTTTTCGATAAATTCAAAACAGCCATTCCCATTTGTATTTGCCCATAATATTTGTGATTTTTTTTTATTGTGTATTTTCCATCTATTTGTATGATGTATCTGGAATTTTTTATTGCTTTCAAAATCGTCTTGGTTTTTCCTAAAAAAAGTTAATAGTATAAAACCCATTTTAGTTAGAGAGAATCAAGCCAAAATGTATATAAGCTTACCTGCAAATATACATTTTATTTCCAACAAGTACAGAGGTTGGTCACCAAAAAAAATTATTCCATCAGGTGAATAACTTAGCCACCTATTTGATGAGGAAATTACCATCCCACATTCCATCACATCCATCTTTGAAATTTTCGTATACATTTCTCTTGCTGTACCCTTAAATTTTAACCATGCTTAACATATTTATTATTTACCTGAGGTGGGTAAAAGTATTTAAATGCTTTAGTTTTCCAATCTTTATTTGAATATGTAAATATTGCATAACATCTACTACCATTGATTTGGAGTTTTCTATATTTTTTCCACTCATTGGAATTTTGAGTTATGTTGATGACAAGATTTAGATCCTCAAGAAAACTAGATATTTTCTCCATGCAACAATTTTTAACAGAAACTACCTTAACTGCAGACAAATACAACATTATAACTGACTGATAAGCATTATCTAATACTGCTCTAAATCGACAATTATTCTGTAATATATTTTTACATGGATGAATACCACTTGATGCTGAAGGCAAATTTCTCCTACCCTCTCTAAAAAGTAATGGTTTTTAAATTTTCATTTATAAAAAAAAACGCATACTAACCTGTGTTTTGCAATAGCTGAAAGTGGAAGATTGTCACAGAAGAAGTTTCTGATTGCCACTTCATCTACTGCTAATCTAGTAGACCTCTCTTTAAAATATGGCATATCTTTAAAACATGGCATTTCACTTACAGGCATTGGTTTGTATTTGTCTTCTGCAATTTGCTTGTGTGAAATCCATGAACACTGCATTTGTGTTTGTGAAATCTGTCCCATTAACTCCACATCTTCCCTAAAACAATATTAATGTAAAATCAAAAATTATCCTTGCATGATTGCACTTATTTTTGTAAATTTACATACCTTATACATTTAACAAGAACAGCAGAAATATGTTTACATTTTCCACTATTTCCTGCTTTACATGAACATGACATTTCGCTAATGTTAACACCATTAGTTAAAGATAGGGTTCCTTTAATTTCGTGGGGATTGGACTTGACTGAGCTGGACTGAAGGCATAAACCATATATTTTGATGGTGTGCTCAGAACTTTCCTCCAATTTTCCAGTCAAAATAAGATGGCCAGAGTTTAAAACTTGGTCTCCTTCTACAACACATCTTGAATTTTCAGTAACACCCAAAAACTTCATATATTCTACGATACTTAACTTCATGACTAAAAAATAGAACTTTAAGAATAATAGTTACAACCTTTGGTTTACACTTACTTAAGATTTTTTTTTCTTATGTAAAGAGAAATAAACACTAAAATAAACCTGATAACAAAATTGTCTATTAATCAGTAAGAATAAACAACAGTCAAACAAAAGATAATTGAATTTAAAAAACCATAGATAAACGAACAAAACTACTCAAAAACATATACAACTAACGCAATCGCAATATACAAGACAAGATGTAAACAATTATTAGAATGGCTCTTATCTCAGTTCAAATTGATACCGCATTGGCGCTGCGATCTTAATCCGAATAGTCAGTGAACTATCTAAAGCCTCCGAATTACTTGAAAAAGCAACCAGTAAAGAAGAAGATGTACCAGATGTATTTTTGAAAGAAGTATAATTAAGAATTGCAATAATGTAAAGCAGTAAAGCCATGCCCCGGAAACTTATATGAATAACCTTGGAACATTTCCCCATCACTTTGACCCCAGTCATAAAGACAAATGATAGCCTATCTCGCTCACGAAGACAATCTCGCTGTGTCACAAATAAAATAATCAGACGAAGCTTAATTCCGCCATGTCAATTCTGTCAAAAGTAAGGTTTACAGCTTTCAATTTTATTTTATTATCTTTAACTTTCGTTTGGAACTGTCAAAGTTAAATTACGCATTTAAAAGTTCTCCGTGAATTTTTGTGATTTAAGAAGTCCTCAGTACAGTTGTGGCCTTTGTACGAGGAAGTTGTTTTGTCGTTCGAAGCACATTAACGTAGAAGACTAAGAAAAATATAAAAGTTCAGTGTAATTGAATTTATTTTACCCCCGTTGGGGGTTACTGTTTGGATACGATAAGTGTTTATAAGTGTAAGATAGATTCAAAGTGTTAAGTGTTAAGTTATTAAAAACTTGATATGGATTATGCGGGGAGACCACCAGACAAACCTCCAGATATTAGCCGGATGGAGGAAGATGTTAATATAGAAAAAATAAAATCCAATATAAACAACACCTGGGACGGTAACTCAAAAAACAACGGAGAAACTGTAAGTAGTAAAACTTCTAATAATTCTACAGAAAATGTAAGAGAACAATTTCTATATCAGAGCAGTGATACAGGTCCTTTTCATGTATATATAGAAAATAATACTCCTGATTTTAAAGGTAAGATAAATGCCATCAAAATCGGTGATATTATACTATCAAATTTTTCAAATTTGGATAACAAAATTACTAGTATTGATTCAATCGGCAAGAATAGAATCAGAATTAAATTAAAAGACTATCAATCGGCCAATTTTTTAATCAATCAAAAAACTTGCTCATTATTTACAAACAACAATTTTGATGTTTACGTTCCAAAGTTTATACTACATAGACAGGGTATAATTAGAGATATAGATACTGAATTTTCTGAGGAATACATCAAAAATAAAATTAAACAATACGATATGCACTGCAAGTTTGAAGTAGCTTCAGTTAGAAGAATAAATAGAAAGGTAGAAAAACATATCGAAGATAAAACAGTAATAGACAAGGTTCCAACCAAATCATGTATTGTAAATTTTAAAGCTCAAACTCTTCCAAAATATATCATAATTAATAAAGTAATTAAAGAAGTCGAACCCTATGTTCAAAAAGTTTTATTATGTTTCTCTTGCCTTCGTTTTGGACATCTTGGATCTCAATGCAAAGCACGTCCCAGGTGCAATAAATGTCATGATTTTCATAACACAAAAGATTGTACAGTAAATATATATACTCCTAGCTGTTTCAGCTGCCAAGGTAATCATTTTACGACACACCTAAGTGCATGCCCTGAGTTCTCTAGGCAAAAACAAATCAAGAATACAATGTCATCATTAAATTTAAATTTCTTTGATGCCTGTAAACAAATACCGAAAAAATCATATGCCAATATCGCCGCCAGACATAATAGTTCTTCCTTGACAACCAACTCTAATACCAATGATCAGTCCTATCAAGTAACTTCAAATCAAACTGGTTCGTTCGCAAAAAAGTTCTCTTCACAAATGTTTTATACCAGCAGTAGTCCAGAAAACTCAAATTTAAAACGACAACGTCCAAGTACTCCCGATCCTTTGGAATCAGCTAGAAAAGAAATAATTTCCCCAATAAATATCCCTAGACAAAAAGGTGGTATTTATAATACCTCTAAATATACAGAGAATAGAAATACAACAAATTTGCAGACACAAGGAGTATCATTAGATTTAAATAATGTAATTTTAGAATTGGTTCTTAATATAATTAGTTCATTAAAACTCACTGAAAATTTAGATGCATCAAAAACAGAGATTATACAACAAATTAATAAATACTTAAGTACGGCATCGATCTTGCAAGAAGACTTACATGGACAAACGTCATCTTCTCAGACATAACTAGTCCTATAAATTTTTTACAATGGAACTGCCGCTCAGCAGTTTCTAATAAACCAAATTTAGAAGCCTTACTTATTCAAAAAAATGTGTATGTGGCCATGTTATCAGAAACATGGTTTAAACCAGAAAAATTCTATAACTTCGCTGGTTATAATTGCTTTAGATCTGATCGCCCAGATGGCTATGGAGGTACAGCAATTTTAATTAAAGATAAAATAATTGCAGAAGAAATAAATTTATTAGATAACTATAATTTTACTTACACATGCATGGCTGTTAAACTTTCTTGTATCAATAAACCTATACATATAATATCCATATACAAAGAACCACGTATTAGAGTAACAGTTGAAGAATGGATCCATTTTTTTCAACACATTCCTCCGCCATTCATCATTGGAGGGGATTTCAACGCTCACAATATGGCATGGGGATGCGAAACTAATGATACTCACGGTAAAGTTTTATTAGAGGCGATAGAACAATGTAATCTTATATACTTAAATGATGGTTCTCCAACTCTTGCACTGAGTTCCAGTCAATCAGCAATCGACATAACAATTTGCACCCAGGACATTATATCTAAATTAACTTGGTCTGTTATTCAAGATCCACATGGTTCTGACCATCTACCCTTGACCATCTCCTTAGAAAATTCCAAACAAGCAACACCACCTGGTAACAATACACAAAAAAGATGGAATCTAAATAAAGCAAATTGGAATCTATATTCATCCAACTTTTCTTCAGAAATACTTCCTCAAACTTATGAAGAATTAGTCAATGAAATAAATAGATGCGCATCCATTGCTATTCCAAAAGTATCAAAAAACAACATATACCCTACAAAAAAGATTCCAAAACCATGGTGGGATAATAACTGTGAAACAGCTGCAAATAACCGTAAAACAGCCTATAGACGTTATAAAACAAATCCCAATATATAATTTAATTGAATACAAAAAATTGGATGCATTAGCAAAGAAAATTTTTAAAAATAGAAAAAAACAAAGTTGGATAAACTACTGCGAAAGCCTTAACTCCCACAGTCCAATCAGCGACGTCTGGAAGAAAGTACATCGCTACAAAAACCGAAAACAGTCCAATAAACTCCCGATAAACTGCGAAGCTGCATGGATAGAAGATTTCCACTTGAAAATTTCACCTCCTTGGGTACCAAATCAAATAAACAAAGTTACAGTCACCGTTTCCAGAGAATATTCAAATCTAGAAAAACCATTTGAATTGTGGGAATTAAATTATGGACTCGAACAAAATAATAATTCGTCTCCAGGGATGGACTGTATATCATACTCTATGTTATATTTTTTACCCACAGAATACAAATCATTATTATTACAAATTTTTAACAATATATGGCAAAATGAGAATTTAATTCCCAAAACATGGAAGGACTATATTGTATTACCTATAAAGAAGCCAGGAAAGCCAGATAACAACGTTGAGTCTTACAGACCTATATCTTTAAGTTCTTGTATACTAAAAACTCTAGAAAGATTAATCAAAAATCGGCTTGATTACTGGCTTGAATCCGAAGATATCCTTCCCAAATCTCAATATGGCTTCCGGAAATCCAGGTCTACACAGGATGCTCTCACTTCACTAGTTTCCTCTGTTCAGGTCAATTTCACAAATCAAGAATCAACAGCTGCAGCATTTATAGATGTAACCTCTGCATTTGATAACATAAATTTATATATTCTACATAAGAAATTGTTATATCTTGGAATGTCAGTTAAAATTTCAGATTTCATTATATCCTTGTACAAGAATAGATGGACTTACTTAAAAATAAATGAGGCACTTTTATCGCCAAGGCTAACGAATATAGGTATACCACAGGGTAGTATTTTAAGTCCACTTCTTTTTTCATTGTATAATATAGATATACAACAGATAGTACCTCCACACTCTAATATATTGCAGTTTGCAGATGATGTTGTGTTGTATACCTCTCATACTACCCTTGACATTTGTAGACGTCAACTCAAATCTACACTAGATTGTGTAAAAAGTTATTACCATTCTCTAGGCTTATCAATATCAACTACAAAGACTGAAATTTGTTTTTTTTCCAAAAAACGCCAAACTCCCCAAGGTAACTTTAAATTAGGAAAAATAGAATTTCCAATCAAAAATTGTGTAAAATATCTAGGCACATATTTGGATCGTAAACTGTTATGGAAGGATCAAATTCATTCTATTATAAAAAAATCGGAAAACTCCATGAATATCCTTAGAGCATTTTGTAAAACCAATTGGGGAGCTGACCCGAATATTGCATTGCTATTTTATCGCTCAATGATTCGACCAATTTTCGATTATAGTTGTCATTTATATGGGTGTGCGCCAACAAAACATCTTAATAAAATTGAAACCCAGAAGAATAAATGTTTGAGGCTATGTCTTGGTTACTTAAAATCTACTCCTATTAGTATTATTGAAATTGAAGCTAAAGAGCCACCCCTTACACTACTCAGACAGTTTTGTACAGATAAGTTTGTAGCTAGAGCTATATAAAAAAACTCCAGCTATTTAAAAAATATTCGTTACTTGAATATATTAGACTTAAACCATAAATATTGGCGTAACAAAAAAACTCCCATATACGTTGAAAGTTATCGGAAACTAACAATATTTGAAGAACAATTGTATCAAAATCAAATACCACCAATTTATACACAACCTCCTAAGACTCTCTTCTCTAGGATAATAGAAACATATTATATGGATTCAAATCTTCCAGGAAGTATGATCAATAAAATAATTAAAGATAAGTGGCCTGCATTTCAATATATTTTTACTGACGGCTCTAAAATTCAAAATAAAACGGGTTGTGCAATATATCACTGGAATTCTGATTACAAAGAATCATGTCGATTGCCCAATGAAGCTTCAATATATACTGCCGAACTATCAGCTTTATTTCTTGCGTTAAAATATATAGCCTCTAATGGTATGAATAATTATATCATTCTGACTGATTGTAGAAGCATTATGGACAAACTCACTTCTATCAAAACCACAAAAAACCTAAACCATATTGAGATAGAAATAAAGAAGTTACATTATGATATTATTTCCGCAGGTAGCTCGATTATTATTTGTTGGGTAAAAGGACACTCTGGAATATTAGGAAATGAAGAAGTCGACAAATTAGCTAAATCTGCAGCTTTAACCAAACATAATATAAACAACATACTTCTTCCAGTAGCAGACATAGATAATATCAGTAGAAACAACTGCAAACAAAGATGGCAACGTTTATACAACCAAAGTACAACTGGAATAAACTTTAGAGCTTGCCAACCACTAATACCCAATGAGAGATGGTTCAAATATGAGACAAATAGGTTATTTATAAAAACAATAAACAGAATAAGATCAAACCACGCACTCACTCCTGCATACAAACACAGCATAGGTATTACTGATAACCCCTATTGCTCCTGTGGTAAAGTGGGAGATCTGCAGCACTTTATATTGGAGTGTGGACAGTACAAACAAAGTATCAAAATGATGTATGAAAAACTAATTGAGCTAAATTGTTCATTGCCTGTCAATTTAAATAAAATTATTTTTTCAAATAATAAACAGATATTAAAATGTATCTACGAATACATAACATCCTGTAAATTTAAATTATAACTAGTTTTAGGTATTCAAATCAAAACTTGTAAATATGTCAAAAATTGAATGTGTATACCAACATATTACTTCCTGTAAATTTATATTATAAATAGGCTTAGGTAATAAAATCAAAAATTGTAATTACTACAAATAGTCTGGCTAATTGGCTATGCCAAAGCCATTATACAATAAAAAAAAAAAAAAAAAAAAAACTTTCGTTTGTATTTATTCTTAGTAATTTTAATTTAAGTTGGTAACTTAGTTTTTAAAGTTTAGTTTTAGTTACCTATTGTAGGAAAAAATTTTTGTGTTGTGCTAGTAATGGTGAAAATAAACTAAACATGGTGAATTATTGTTTTGTACCGTTGTGTACAAATCATGGAAAAATTACAAAAATGCATAGGATTCCATGGATGATGATAGTAAATTGTCACTAAAACTCAAACTATTGTTCTAAATTAATAAACAATAATATTTTATTAATATGATTTTATATATTGCAGTTATGTCAAATTTGGATTGCCCAAATTAATAATCAGAAATTAGCCATAAGAAATGTTATTTCCAGTAACAAATGGTGTGAATTATTTTTAAAATATTGTTTGAATAGCTCCCTGTAGAAGCGTCCTGTTTTAAAAAATTTCAGGAAGCAAACAGTAATAGTATTTAACATTTGTTTCTGAAAATATCAATGTAATAAATATTATGTAATTAGTTTATAACCGTTTTATCTTAAACAACAAATAAATACACGTATATCTAGAACAAATTGTGCTTTTTTATATATCCATTTATTGTTTAATAATATATGTTAGATTATTTCATGCCCCGGAAACTTATATGAATGACCTTGGATCATTCCCCCATCACCTTAACCCCAGCGAGTTAATAAAGAGAAATGACAGCCTATCTCTCACGAAGACTTTAACCAATCATAAACCAAATAAAATAATCAAACGAGGCTTTTAATTCAGCAATGTCAATTCTGTCAAAAGCAAAAGTAACGACAGAATTGCTTATTTACAAGCTTTCAATTTTATTTTATTATCTTTAACTTTCGTTTGCATTTATTCTTAGTAATATTAATTTAAGTTGGTTACTTAGTTTTTAAAGTTTGGTTTTAGTCACCTATTGTAGGAAATAATTTTTGTGTTGTGCTAGTAAAAAAACTAAATATGGTGAATTATTGTATTGTTCCGTTGTGTACAAATTATTTTGGTAATAGTAAGTTGTCAGGAAGCAAACAATAATAGTATTTAAACTCGGTTCGCTAATCCCAGTCCGAACTGTCTAGTGAATTTAGTAATTATTTTTTTGCGAAGTTAGTTACTTTTTGACAGACTAAAAGTGGCTGGAAATTACTATACAACCAAGCACCCGTACTCATAGCCAATATTAATAGTAAACAAACTAAATAGTAAATAAAATAGAACTTTGCGAATTACCGACAATCAATATTTATTTATCTGCACCATATAATAAATAGTTATGTTAAATTATAACAACTAAATATATATTTTTTAAATATATACTACCCAAAATTTGATGGGTTTAGTATACACTTCGACTATTTAGAATAATTCTTCTTTTTTTAAAGAAAGAAGTCTGTAATAGCAGGATACTTGAGCTATTAATACAGAGAAGTAGGAATTGTTGTGTTGTAGGTTTCCGACAATGAATCTGTCAAAATTTGTCCGAGCTAAGCGAATGGAGTTTAACATTTGTTTCTGAAAATATCAGTGTAATAAATATTATGTAATTAGTTTATAACTGTCTTATCTTAAACAACAAATAAATATAAGTATATCTAGAAAAAATTGTGCATTTTATATATCCTTTTATTTTTTAATAATACATGTGAGATTATTTCATCGGAAAATAATAACATATTTTCAAGTAAATTTTAATTAGTAACGAAATAGCCCGCAAGAGGCGCTAAAGGGTATGTATGTAAGGGGTGTCCATTCGAATTTCCCGCCAAAAGATGATTAGTAATGACCCCAGCCGCAAGGGGTCCTAATGAACGAAATTTATACATTGAGTTGCCTATCTATTTCTAATATTATATTATTTATCTATGGATTATTTCATCAGAAAATAATAAGATAACGAAATAGCCCGCAAGGAGCGCTAAAGGGTACAGTTCATATATTGATCGGCGCTGATTTGTATTCTAATATTCTTTTAAATAATACAGCCTCTCTTGGCCCAAAGCTACCAATGTTAGAGGAAACTCTTTTCGGTTACGTAATCTTCGGTAGGGTCCTTAGTAAAGGGTATCATCTCTCCACATATCTTAATAATTTGGACACACGCCATATCAATAATGTTTCTGACACCCCCCTCTCGTCTGATGAAGTGTTACATGGATTAGTGGTCAAATTCTGGGAGTCTGATCAACTTCCACAGATTCAGGTTTCTGTAGATACAGAGCACCCCGCAGAAACTCAGTTTTTAAAGACCGTACAAATTCTTCACTCGGGTCGATACAAAGTCTCTTTAAATTTAAATCGCCCTATTAGTGATATTAAATTATCAGGCTTATTACTAGCAGCCAAGGCTCGCTTCTCCAATTAGAGAGGAAACTACACTCTGATCCACAACTCTTTGATAGTTATCGCAAGATCATTCAAGATTATTTAGCCAATGACCAGATCAAAAGAGTACTTTTAAAGCCCCTAACCTCAGAAAATAGGGTAAATTATTATTTACCCATCCATCCATTAGTCAGAAAAATTGACTCTAATACAAATGTACGGCTAGTATTTGATCCAAATAATAAAACTCAAGGTTGTCTAAATGATCAACTGGATAAAGGGTTTTTTATCCAACCTCTTTTTGTTGATATTCTTTTAAGATTTAGCACATTCACTCAAGTTTTAATAGAAGATATCCAATCTTTATATATGCAGATATGCGTAGACAGGTCCGAATTACACATACTCAATTTTCTTTTAGTTTCTTTCTAGAGTTCCTTTTAGTTTATGCTCGTCTCCATGTCTCACCACTAGGGTTCTTAAACACATTGCGGACTATAATAGAAGAATTCTTCTTAGAAGAATTAGAACTCGTGTTCTCTCAGCTTAAAATCTTGTTAGGTAAGCACAGTTTTAATCTCTACAAAGTTAACTCGAACAACGAAGAGTTTTTGAGAAGACATGACCTCAAAAATTCGACGCCCTTAGCCCATAACGGTGATTCTTCTTCGAAAATCCTCTGAGTTAAATTGAATCAACAATCAGATACATTTTCATTTTTACCACTAAATTTTGATTTAGGCCAGTCAATCACTAAGAGAAAAATGCTTAGTATTCTGATGTCTATTTTAGATCCAATTAATTTAGACGGTTATATCACTGCCTCTTCCAAAATTCTCTTGCAACGTTTATGGCAGGCTAAACTTAGTTGGGACGAACAGATCTTCGATCCAAAATGGATAAATGATTTTACTTGATGGTTTTCAATCCATTTCCCTTTTGAAATTTCCCAGATGTTTAGTATTAGATAAACGAATTGTAGATGTTCAACTTCACACCTTCTATGATAGCTCCCTTAAGATATTTGCAACATGTACCTATCTGCATGTAGTGTACGAGAACTACTCTGTCTCCTCTCGTTTGGTATCTTCTAAATCTGGAATAGCTTCTGCTAAACAAAATCTTACGATACCTCGCTTAGAGTTAAATGTTGTGTTGATCGGAGTTATTTTAACTCGATCAGTTTCGAATGTATTGAGGAGGAATTGGCCGATCGCACAAACTCATATTTATAGTGACTGGTTGGTAGCTCTTAGTTGGATTTTGAATAAAAGGCTTTCGTTGAATCCTTATGTTCATAATCGTGTGCAGAAGATTATTGTCCTAAGTAAGGATTACTCTTTTCATCACATTCCGTCTCAACTAAACCTTGTCAGGCTCAGAGTTTCTTATTAAGCTCCCGATTTTTCTCAGTTTAAGATTATTCTCATCACTCAAAACTTATCCGAGATTCGGTCAACATAAGTTACGTTAACCACAGCCTCCCCTGAAATACAAGTAAATGAAACCTTAGAATTAATTTTCTTTAAGTTTTCGACTTTCTCTCGCATGCAAAGCGTATTGGCCTATGTTTCTAGATTTATCAAACATCTGAAGAATAAAAGCTCTAATCTCCCATTGCTCTCATCTTCCCTAAAGAATTAAGAAATTGAAGCGGCAACTCTAAGCATTGTACGATACCTTTAAATATGATCATTTCACAGGGAACTATCAGAATTAAAAAGTGAAAAACCTCTCTCGAACAGATCGCTTAGGCAACTGAATGTTTTATGATCAGAAGTATTCGACACTACTTGTTGGAGGTAGACTAACTTCTAACGCTCCCCATCTCTCTTACAATGAGAAACATCCCATGATTCTTCCTAGTAAGAATAGAATTGTATTTTTGATAACGTATCAAATCCACGTCTCCCTACTCCACAGTGGCCCACAAGTGTGTCTGTCTCATTTCAGAATGAAATTTTGGCCTCTGTCGGGTTAAACTCAAATAAAAAAAGTAATTCACAACTGCGTGGTATGCCACAGGTTTAAAGCAAAATCAGTCACCCAGTTTATGTCTGATCTTCACTATAGCCGTGTTTCAGGCACAAGACCCTTTCAATTTGTCTCAGTGGACTATGCTGGACATTTTACGTTGAAATCATCTCATCTCCGTAGATCTCCTTCCTATAAAGCGTATGTAGCATTTTTCATTTGCACCACCACTAAGTGTTGCCATCTTGAGCTAGTAACCGGCCTCACTAGTCAGGCCTATATTTTGGCACTAAAAAGATTTATAGCACGAAGGTCAGTCCCATCATGTATCTGGTCTGATAATGCGAATAATTTTTATGGGGCAAAAAATGAGCTCCATGAACTCTATAAATTTTTTATGAATGAAGACCACACAACAAATATTAAAGACTTCGCAGCTCAGAAACAAATCACTTTTTAAGTTCGCTACCCCTCTTAATCCTGCAAGTGTAGGAATACATGAAAGACACATTTAGTCAGCTTAGTTTCATCTCCGTCATGTGATCGGAAACTCAGTGCTCACTTACAAATCCTTGAATACAATAATGTGCCAAATTGAGGTAATTCTTAACTCTAGACCACTATTTAGGATCTCAGAATGGCCAGAAAATCTTTCCTTTTTTTGCCCTACCCATTTTTTGGTGGGCCAATCTCCAGTAGCCCCACCGGAGCCTAGTAATATTTTAGAGATTGCAGAAAACAAACTGTCCCTCTTTTAGAAATTTTCTCAAATGCAATTATTCTTCTGGAAGAAATGGAGTATCTCATACCTCCAAACCACACAATCTCGATCCAAATGGTGTACTGTTACTCAAAGTCCCCTACAAGTAGATGATATAATACTCATAATAGACGCCCACCTACCCCCGCTAAAGAGGGAGCTAGCAAGAGTCTTAGAGCTTCTTCTTCTTCTTCTTTTTCGTCTAGCCATTTACGTCCACATCTGAACATAAGCCTCTTCAGGTCTTCCTTTCCATTGTTTTTTATTGTACGCTACTTGTAGCCAATTTTTCCCGGCAGTCCTTTTCAGATCATCTGTCCATCTCATAGGAGGTCTGCCTCTGGGTCTTTTGTGTTGGTATGGTCTCCAGGTTAAAATTGATCTGTGCCATTTGTTTAGATCGCTCCTAGCTACATGTCCAGCGTATTCTCATTTCAACTTTAATGCTTTTTGCACCACATCGGTGATTTTGGTTTTCTGTCTTATCCATGTGTTTGTTTTCTTGTCCTTAAGTGATATACCTAGCATTGCTCTTTCCATCGCGTGTTGAGTGACTCTAAGTATATTCCTATTCTTTTTTGTGATTGTCCATGTTTGTGCCGCATAAGTTAATATCGGAATAATGCATGCATCAAAAACTTTAGATCTAAGATGTAATTGAATTTGTTGATTTCTGAGTATATAGTTCAGTTTACCGAATGCTGCCCAAGCTAACTTTCTTCTTCCTTTTACTTCTTCAGTTTGAATTTCCCTATTTAGTATTATCTTTTGTCCTAAGTATACATATTCTTCAACTTTTTCTATAACTTTATCGTTTATTATTGTCACGGTGTCTTCAGAGTGCATGACTTTTGTTTTGTTTAAATTCATTTTCAGTCCTATTTTAGAAGATTCGGTATGTAGTTCTAAAATCATGGTTTGCATTTCCTATAGGTCAGTAACTATCAGGATTATGTCATCTGCAAATCGTAGATTACTGAGGTAGCGGCCATTGATGTTTATTCCCTTATATTTCCAATTTAGTAATGTTCTGAAGCTATTTTGAGAACGATTTCCGAAGTGGAAATTGAAACGTCAATAAATGTATTTTAACCTTTAATTGTGGCTTATTCCCATTTAAATATTAATTAATTTCCAATTTAGGTTTTTAAAAACGTCCTCCAAAACAAAGGTGAACAGTTTGGGTGATAAAGTATCTCCCTGTTTGACTCCACTGTTTAATGGTACAGGGTTCGTGTGTTCATTTTCATTTAGGTAGTATGTAGCTGTAGCTTGGTTCATAGTTTCTTTTATTAAGTTAATATATCTGCTGTCTATTCTACAATTTTGCATTGCGTTTATTACGGCCGTGTGTTCTATGGTATTGAAAGCTTTTTCGTAGTCTGCAAATACTAGAGCTAATACCAAGCAATGAAGGCCTGGTTCGGACTCTACAACTTCGTACAAAAAGCAACTTGTCTTAGATCCATTAGGCAAGTAAGTAAACTTCCTAGCCCCACCTAATATAATTGGTTTTCTTCTCTTTTCTCTTTTCTAGTTTCATATGTTTAACCTTTGCTCCTCTGGGAGTATGTTCGAATAAATCCATTCGAATATGTAAAACTATTTATCAATATTTTTAATTTAGTATTTAACTCCACTTTTGACAAAAATGCACCTGTTGTTGTTTGTTTGGGTTTATATGACTGCGGACACTAAATCCATTCGCCAATCTTACAATTTTTACTCATTTTTCATTAGTCATTGTTTCTTATACAATCTTATCCTAAATCTATTACTAAGTAGTATTGATCTCTAATACATAGTCGTTTTTTTTGTAATTTGTTTCTAGTTTTTTTTTCTATCAGGTGCTTTTTAGTTATTTATATATAAAATAGGTGATGAGGTCCTCAGAGTTCCACAGCAAACTCTTCTGCAGCTATCTACTTAATTCAATAGCTACTTTACTGTGGACTGTCCAAGTTCCTCATTTTTTCTCTTTTTATTTTTTTTTTATTTTTATTTTTTTTTTTTATTTTTATTTTTTTTTTTATATTTTTTTTAATTATTATTTATTTCTTATAATTTTTTTATAGCTACTTTACTGTGGACTGTCCAAGTTCCTCATTTTTTCTCTTTTTATTTCTTTTTTTTTTATTTTTTTTTTTTTTTATTTTTTTTCTAACAATTTACAAAGAAATACTTTATTTACTCTTATTTACTCTATATTTACAATTACAATTTGAGTTTAATATCTAAAACATGTTTATACAATAATCTATATAAAAACTCATTGTTTTCTAATGTTAATAAATAATTTAAATTAATGGGATGGTGGACATCGGTAAAAGAATACAGCGAATTTAAAAAATTATTAATCTTATTAGATATAAGAGAACAGTCCAAAATTTTATGTTGTAGGTTACCTATCTGACCACAAGTACATTGTGGACTGTCAGCTAGGTTCATTTTAAACATATATGATGGTGTAAGACAGTGGTTAAATCTCATTCTGCATATAGTTCTTGTCATATCCTTTGTCGACTCCATTTTAGAAAACCAAGATTTATCCGTAATATAGTTTCTGATTGCTTTGTAATGGTTTCCTGTATTTATATTCTCATTAATATACCTTTCTTTCCATTCTTTCTTAAGCTCTTTGTATATGTCTGATTCTATATCTCTAGACGTACAAAGATAATGAGTTAATACTCCTTGTGTAACCGCGTTTTTTGCCAATTCATCTACTATTTCATTTCCAGTTATTCCACAGTGGCTTTTAATCTATGCCAACTTAACAGTTTTGCCTTGTTGCTGAAGTTCTTTAATTTTATTTATTATATATAATTCAATGTAATTTACTTTTGATTTAGGATTTATGGCACCAATTTTACTTAAAGAACTTTTGCTGTCACTATAAATTATAAACTTTGAATGATTTATATTAGATAAATATTTTAGTGCTTCCATTATAGCTATTAATTCAGCTGTGTATATACTCATGATGGAATTGAGTTTAAACATTTTACTGTTTTTATTATTGTTATCCCAGTATGCACATCCCACACCTTCAATACTTTTGGATGCATCTGTATATAGCATATACTAACCTTTGAACAATTGTGAACTGTCAGATATAAACATTAATTTTCTTAAAGATAAAGGTAAATTGCTGTAATCCCTTAAGAAGTATACCTGAACTTGTTCCAGAGTGTTAAAGTCAATATTGTAATTTGGGTTTAAGTCATATTTATATAGTTGTTTATCAGATATTGTCATTTTTGAATAGAAATCTACTATATTTAGAGTTTTCTTTTTTATCCAATATTTTTCTGTTAAGTCTGCTAAGAACAGCTGGTGTATTTTGGATATTAAACTTGACTTTTTCTCGTACAATCTAACTAAAAGTCTGATGCCAAGTTTTTTTCGTCTTATATCCATTGGCATTTCACAGCATTCGACTTGTAGGTTACCAATGGGTGTACTTCTTAGGGCTCATATAGACAATCTAAGGCATTTATTAACGATTTTGTCTGTTTTATTTAAATGACACTGTGATGCGTCACTGTATAAGATTGATCCATAGTCGATAATAGCTCTTATATTATTTTTAAATAATAACAAAGAAATATTTGGATCTGCTCCCCACTGTAAGTGTGACACGAATCGAAGAAGATTTATTTCCTTTTCTGTTTTTTTAACTATGTTGTCTATGTTCTTTCCAGAGAAGCTGTTTATCAAGAGTAATACCCAAATATTTAACATAACTTTGCACTGGATAAGAGATATTGTTTATTAAGATGTAGTTGGGTATCTCTTTTCGTTTTCTTGTAAAAATACATAATTTAGTTTTGGAATCAGATATATTTAGTCCATGTAATTTACTCCATGTTTTAATGTGTTTGACTCCTTCTTCAATGGATTTGACTGCATTTTCTATTTTAATATGTTCTTTATAAATGACTATATCATCGGCAAATTGTAAAATTCTTGTGGAGTTTAAATTTTTTACTAGATCAGCAGTATAAATTAAATATAACAACGGGCTTAATATTCCTCCTTGAGGTAAACCATCCATCGCTAACCTTGGACCAATTGTGTTACCATTTACCGATATATAAATTTTTCTACAGTCATATAGTTTTATTATTTTTTGACAGAAACATTCGGGAAGACCTATTTGTGTCATTTTGTTATATAGTATACTTAACTTAACGTTGTCGTATGCTGATTCAACATCTAATAAAAGAGCTGTTACTGAAGAATTTGACGTAAACGCTAAATTTATGTCTGTTACCAAGTGGCTCACTGCTTCCACAGTCGAATGATTTTTTCGAAATCCAAATTGTGTTTGTGATATTTTATTATTTTTTTCTAACCATCTTCCGAGTCTAAGTTTTATCATTCTTTCCAGTGTTTTTATTATGCAGGAGCTTAATGAAATACCTCTATAAGATTCTGCCGAATCAGAATTTCGATTTGGTTTAAGAATGGGAATCACCCGGTACTCTCTCCAACTATCTGGAATATCTTCTGATTTCCATATTTGATTAAAAATTTTTAATAATGTTTCTTTTCCTTTTTGATGTAAATTTGCCAACATAAAATAATGTATATTATCTATTCCCGGAGAAGTGTTTTTCTTGTTCTTAATTGACTTATTCTTGACTTATTTCTAATTCGTATAAACTAAATGGCACTGAAAGTGGATGATTAGAGTTTTTCCTTTCCATTACATTAATTTTTGAAAATATATTATCTGGACATAATTTTCTCAAAAACTCCTCAACCCATTCTCCTTCGGTCACTGGATTTATTTGTGGTTTAAAGATGTTTTTTAAACGTTTGACTTAATTCCACATATTTTTTATTGGTGTATTTTTGTTTAAAGTTTCACAAAAATTTTTGCATGCATTACGCTTACTCCTTAATATAACTTTCTTGGTTTCTGATACACATTTATTGTAATTTATATAATTTTGTATATTGGACTGTAACTTAAACTTGCGCAAAGCAAGTTGTTGTTCTTGAATAACCTTTTTACAATTGTCATTCCACCAAGTTTTCCTAAATCGTGGACTAGTCCCTGTTCTTTTCTCCGGTATACATATTTTACAATATTCGTTTAATTTATTTAAAAATTGTTGGTAACTTAAATTATTATCGAGTTCCATGAAGTTATCAGTGATAGAAGAGAAAAGAGACCAGTCAGCTTTATTTATATTCCATTGGAATTTTGTATTTACACATTCAGCTTTATTAACATCAATATTTGACTTTATAACAATAGCAAAATGATTGGATCCCAAAGTATTGTCCACAACATCCCAATCGAAACAATGACTAATATTTGCTGAGCATATTGTAAGGTCTATTGCCGATTTATTAATACTGCTAGGTCTACGCAGCAAAGTTTCTTTGCCATTATTTAAAAGTACGAGATTACAGTCCTCAATAGCTTCTAACAGATTTTTTCCTATAGTGTCTACAGTACTACAACCCCAAACATAATTGTGGCTATTAAAATCACCACCAATTATAAAAGGCTTCTCCATACTATTAAAAAACTTTTTCCATTCATTTACTGTAATTTTAAGATTTGGTTTTACATAAATAGAATAAATGTTAATCTTTTTACCGGTTTTAATTTTAATCGATATGCTATTACACATTACGTCATTGATTGGATGAAAAGTAGGACTATTATAAAAATTAATTTTTTTTTTTTCAATAGTATGGCCACACCACCATATCCATCATCCCTATCGTTCCTAAAGATATTATAACCCGTAAAGTTAATAAAGTTACTTTTTTTTAACCATGTTTCTGATATAAGTCCTATATCTATTTTATTGTCATACAAAAATTTTTCTAAATAACCTTTATTTGTTTTAATTGACCGCGCATTCCATTGAAAAAATGATATGTTAGCCATCACGATTTAATAATAATTGTGAAATATTGTTTTTCAGTAATAGCAACGTTTTTTCATCTAAATTGTGATTAATCTGATTTAAAGTTGTTGAAATAAAGTTTACTATAATTTCTCCTATATTACTTTGATTATCGTTTTGTATCTGTGTTTTATTATAATAAATAGGGTTGTTAAAATTATAACAAGGCTGACTTTGTACTTTTGGTGATTGCAAGATTTTTCTGTGCGCTCCCATTATTTCTTTGTCTACATTACTAGAATCAATACTACTTGATCGTTTTCTTTTATAGACTGTATATTTATTGGAAGTACTTTCTTGTTCTTTACTTACTGTTGAATAATATTTTCTATGTTTATTATTAGCTTCGTAATATGTTATATTTTCAGTATTCATAATCTTTTTAATATACTCCTGTTTTTCTCTTTCCGTACAATTTGCTCCCTTGTCAGTAGGGCTATGTTTTCCTTTGCACAATACACAAAATAAATTGTTCGGATTGATACAATTTGATTTATTATGTTCTTCACCGCATCTTTCACACCTATCTTTTCCCCTACATTGAGCACGTATATGCCCAAATCTCAAGCACTTTAAACATTGTAACATTCTGGGTGTGTAATTTTCAACCTCGTATATCATTTTTTCTATTACTACGGTTGTAGGTATAGACTGACCTTTAAACGTTACTATTACAGTTCCCGTTTTTACATAAATGGTAGATCCAATTTCTTGTACCACTTTCCGCATTATTCTTTTTACATGTAAGACTTCAAACCTCATTCCAAACCTAGGTTGAATTAATGATAACAAATCATCCTCTTCTATCTCTTTATCTACAGATTTTTTTAACTCCTTTCCTTTGTGTAAAAAACGTTGGAATATATGCCTCGTACTGTTTGCTTTTTAAATTTTCAGATTCAATTAATTTATTAGCACTAGCAAAATTATTGAGTTCTACCTTAATTTTATTCCTACCAACTACCGTAATTTGTGTGATATTATTTTCAATTTCAGGTACTGAACGTAAAATTAATCGGGCCGTGCCTATCCTGTGTAATTTGCCGATATTACCGTTTTTATTTTCTATATGCACTATATATGGTGCATTATCTCCTAATTTATATCTATTATTTAATCTTAAATTTATAATTTTATTTAAATTTGGATTACCTGATCTATCTATTTTATTAAATTGGGTCAAAGTTGCATCGTTATTAAAATCAAATTGGTTACCTACCTCGTTAGTGCTAGTTGTTTGGCTTTTTTCGTTTGTTACCTTATCATTTACCCTAATACTTCTATTCTTTTTTAATTCTTCAAATTCCATCATCCTATCTTCTCCTAATTCTATATAAAATTTCCCTCTATCTGGAGGCTTCGGCGGAATTTCTTCCATGTCGATTTTTTACTGATTTCTCTTCCTACACACGAAATATACACTTTCTTACAGACCACTAGTTTAATGTGTCTTTACCACTACAAGTGATACCGTAAAAGTGAAGAAAAAACCTTTAAAATTGATATTTTTTTGTAAGAGATTCAAATATGCGCCTTTTGATTTGACGTCTATTTGACAATCAAAATACACCTACTCTATAAATGTGATAAATGTTAACCATTGTCAAACATTTTTCAACAGTTTTTAGTATTATAGTTTTTGTGCGCTTAAAAATTTTTAAAAAAAAGACTCCCGGGCCTACAACCCAGAACGAATTTAGACGTGGACAAAGCAACATTTCTGTTTGGCAGAAGTCCTTAAAAATCCATCAAGGATTTAATCCTCAAAAAGTATACGGTGCTCTCCAAATTGGTCAACGATTTGTCCCGCTGTTGGTATAACAGCAATCAATTATAACCCAGATATATATATATATATATATATATATATATATATATATATATATATATATATATATATATATATATATTATAATACAGTAGTGCCCGTTTTTGTATACACTACAAATGTTAGATTTTTTTTCGCATAGTTCTCTGGGTGGCCTTTGACACATGGTTACCACATCTCCGCATCTCTTGATCCAGGATCTTTGTGATAGTGACGTGGGTTTATTAGCCACGCGCTTTCGGGAAAAATTTTTGTAAATTTTGAAAATATACATTATTTTAAGCTATTTCCAAAAAAAAAAATTGCGGAATTTCCATTTGTTTAAATAAAAAACGACTTTGAAAATTAAAAATTTCACACTTTTTAGGCGGCCATATTGAGAATTGACTGCGACGTTTCCAAATCTATAAAAATGTATGGTATCACAAGTATTCTCTATACTTTAAATTTTATGATATATTTTTTGAAGGGAATACTTCTTTTTACGTAATATAAATACATAAACACTTATTACTCTACTCATCGACTTATATGAATACTATTTTAGAATATAATGATAATCCAAATGCAGTAATTAGGAATGGAACGGAACAAGATACCCAGACGCCCTACGGGCGTCTTTGTAGTGCCAGATCAACCGCATTCCGGCTAAACCTACCACCGCTACTTAGATAGAAATCTAATTTTTTGTGCCCAACCTTACCTAACCCAACCACACCACATTTAACCTAACCTTAATAATACTATTTAAAAAGAAAATATATTAGTGGGTGTCTTTCTCCTACGAAGAAACAGAAACCGATGCCCTACGGGCGTAGACAGGTCACGGTCACGGTCCAGGAAAGGAACCTAACCAAACCTAACTTAACGCAACCTAAGCTAACCCATACCAACCTAAACTAACCCAACCCAACCTAACCAAACCTAAATAAAAAAACTAACTAACATAAAATATATTAGTGGATATACTGCTCCTACGGAGCAGAGCTAATCGACGCCCTACGGGAGTCACTAAGATATTATAGCGGCTCATGAAGGAAAATTTACATAACTAATTAACTAACTAAATCAATCTAACCTAAGCTAATCTAATTCAACCTAATCTAAAAAAAATATATCATACTATACTTTGATATATATATATATATATATATATATATATATATATATATATATATATATATATATATTTATTTATATATTATATATATATATATATATATATATATATATATTTATTTATATATTATATATCTCTTTGTATATAAATATATAAATTAGTTATACCTCTGTCAATGCAATCTACTATGTTCTTAAACCTATCATGAGCACTGCGTTCATATAATGCATCCCACATAAATTGGTCGATGTATTCCGGTAGAAATGGAAAACTCATCACTCCAAGTCGTCTAAGGTATTGTTTAAGACGAGACCAATACCCTTCTACCTGATTTGTACAGACCCCTGTTAGTGGATCTTTAAAAAATTTAGTGTGATTCACAGTTTTGTGAATATACCTTAAGTTTTTTAAGTTGGAATATCCCTTCCACTGGTCTGTCCATATTTCACTACCTTCCCGGACGTCTTTTTTAATAATCTCTACTAATACCTCTCCTTTTCTACTTTCTAAATATGTTATGTACGCCCTTTTTAAAACTATATCGTACATTCTCAAAACCCAGTGTTCTTTAATTATTCTACCACGGTTATATTTTCTTTTTGTTACAACACTTTCACCAATTTAAACTGTGTGTCCTTCTCCATCTGAAATAATAAGAATGTGAAAAGTAACTAAATGTTAATATTTTTTATTGTTATTTTACCTAATAAAAATGGTTCTTCCTCTTGTAAAAGTTTCCAAGAAACCACATCTCGCAAATACCGATATATCTGTATAAAAGATCGTTTTTCCAAATTTATTAATTCTGCGGCACTTTTAACTGGCGTCTGACTTGCCCAAAACCACATTACATAAAATAGAGTCCTGACCGCTATTCTCAATCTTTCAAAAAATGTACCTGTACATACGGATTACATTTTTTTGCATTTACTGCACCAAAAACCATGGTTTAATTTATACCCATTTTTCTGTCTCACTACACATAGACGTCGACATTGTCTAACTTTACATTTAAATTGTTCTTTAAGTAACTCAATATTTTGCAAATATTAAATTAATTAAGTATCACTTTTTGTGTTATATTATTTATATCAATAATATAATGCACTTCCATTTTTCAGGAATAAAAGCGAAACATAAATTAAACTTGTTTTGACAATTTATAAATTTCATTCAGAGATATTTTGATTTGTTTAAATACATTTTTTAAAACTGGAACAAACCTAACATAAAAATTGGCAACCTCGTACAGTCGCTGTCAAACTTCAATGCAAAAAATCATAATAAATCAAACAGGTTATGTTATATGAGCAAAATTATTTATTATTTTGGTGAATATCAACCACTATTTCATTATAATCAAATGTTCTAATAAAAATTATTAAATATTACACACTAATATGATATAATTAAAAGGTTAGAGTAGTAGTAGATAAGTATGTTTTATAAAAATATGTCTCAATTTAGCGTGGCTAATAAACGTACTGGCACCAGAGCTCTCATATTTTGTAACCAGCAATCTATGTTATAATCTCTATATCATTTTAGGACATTCTTCATGTTTATCCTATTGTGTAGATACTAATTTTATCTACAGCATATTCTACTGACTATAGTGCCGCCTCCCTTACATAGTTGTTCTTCATTTCTGCCCACGATTGTCTAATCATCTCTAACCATGTACCGGCTTTATTTCGTATGTCATAGTCTCAACTTAAATGTAGGCTTCTTCATGGTCTCGTGACGCCTCTTAGATATTACATTGTTATTCTGTTCTTCTCGGTAAATGTCCCACTGACAGCCATTTTAAAGATTTAGTTCTGTAGGTTACATCAGTGACCTGGGTTTCCTGTCTGGTCGATTTTATTCTTTTTAGATCTCTCTTTGTTATATCTAGGATGCATTGCTCCATTAACCTTTAAGTGACTTTGAGTATCGATGTTATCTCTTTCTTTAGTATCCAAGTTTTGCAGCCGTATGTCCTGATTTGTGGTATACAATGACCGAATACTTTTTTCTTCAGGTGAAGTGGCGTCTTCGAATTTAACATAACATTTATTATGAATAAGAATTATGTTTGCTGTATTCCAGAGGTCTGGTTTGAATTTTTATCTTAGGTAGTTCGTAAATATGCCTCCTAAGATCCAGGTTTTTTTGCCAGTGTATTTAAACAGTTCTACTGTTATGAAAAATTACAAAGACGGAGAAATGGAAGCATATGCCAAATTTATAAAAAATTGCTATTTCTACATGTAGATAAGAATAGAAAAAGGAATTAAAATTGCATATGATTTTTTTTTGTTTATGTTAAAAGTAGTATGAACTTATTATGGACTAATATGGTGAATGTTTAAATTTAGAATATTATATAGTGTTAGATTTAAAATACGTAAAATCGACATATTTTTTTCGTTTCAAAACACCTTTTACTTGTTTTTTCATCGTTTGAATAAACAAAATATAAGCGACTAACGGAGGCTATTTTCCCTGACATGGGTTTTTAAAAACCTCTGGAAATTTATATAAAGCTAATTGGTGAGTTCCAATGTTATTTTGTTTATCGAATACAAAATTGGAAACTACAGTCAATTTTGTAAAAATTTTAAATTTTGGTTTGTTCTTAAATTACGCGAGATAATTGGTTTAAACAGTGTAGAAGAAAATTTTGGATGTTAAATGAATTTTGGAAGATGGAGAAGGTAAGAATCTATTTTTAACGTTCCAAGAAAGAACATCTAATCCTTACAAGTAACCACCGAGGGCCGGCTAATTTAAACAGGGTAAAATTTGTGAATAAGAGGAAAAAACTGGTAGCAGTTCTGGTCTATGAATGCTGTACCTGCTGTTAATGCTTAGTATAAACCAATATTATTATTCATCGAAAGAATCATAGACAAGGAGATGTCTGGTAGCCAAAGAGGTCGAAAGGATCGTTAGGACGTTTGAGCTAGATTTCGTGTAAGCAGATCACAGGAAAGAGTTTATCAACAGTAGACATTTCTGAGGAAAAGTGTACAAATCAATTATTCAACAATGCACAACATTTAGAATATAATTAGGTATACACCAGAACAGTTGGTAGAATTAACCCATTAATCGCCAAGGTATGAAATATATAAATTTTTATTAAAATAATATTAGGGTTAGTTATTTGTGGTATTTTAAAGACAAATTGGGATATAATTTTTTTAGGTTACAGGGTGTTCTTAAAAAATCATGTTGCGTCTTCGCATCAGTGGCGAAATCTGTTAAGAAATTAATGAAATACACTTTATTGGATTATGAGATTTATTTCTCCAGAATGGAGCCCGATTGGAAGAAGAAAGAGGAAGACCCCGAAGGTCATTCAGAGATGAAATCGACGAGGCTATGGAGAAAAGAACCCTGCGAGATGGAGACTGAAATGACAGGGAAAATTGGAGAAAACGGTTGAGTGAAGGAAGACAGTGAAAACTGTGGAAATCCTTAGTAGTAGTAGTAGATTTATTTTAAAATTAAAAGTACAAAACTAGTAAAAATAAATAAAATATGATGTACCTTTATCTACGCTGGCTGAAAATGAATTACCCTCTTCTGATCTTATTAGCACCATAACATAAGTGCGAAACTGTAATTACGATATTGTAGCCATTTGCCAATTTATAAATTTTCCAGGTATTAAAGAGTGTACTGTCTATAGTATTTATAAGAAGAGGCCACTACTATTTCTTCCCTCTTACTCTTTACGATAATTGGCTATGCTCTTATCCTGTAAAATAACACCCCCATATTTTTGTTGTATTCTTTTATTAGAAATCGCCTTCTATACTCACTTCTTTTCGTTGTTTTCTATCATACCGTTTAACCTGCTGAATTGGATTTATAGGTATATTACTTACGTCATAATAATGATTGAATTATCATTCCATTTGTCTATACAAATTTTGGATTTTAAATCATATCCAAAATCGAAAGCACCTCTGTCCCCTTTTTTTAATTATATGAACTATCTAAAGGACACTTAAATAATTTCCTTTAAAGTGTCAAAAAATATTCTGTGTTAAGAAGGAAATTTAAGAACTCTCAATAGATCCATAACAACATTTGATCCCAGTTCCATATCATTTTTATGTTCTCGTACTCCAGCGTATGGACTAAACTGAAACAAATATCCATCTTGAGAACAAAGACACTACATTTTAATACCGAAGCAAACAGGCTTGCTGTTTTGCAAATCATGTCTAACCTTGGGAAAAAAATTTATAAAATATTTCAACAGGTGATTTACCGTAAAGCCTGTCGTTTATACGTTGTTTTTGAATGTGATTTTGCGACTCCAGTAAATTACTGTATACGTGGTCTCTTTTGCTCTAGTTTTGAATATACGAAATAGATTTTGCTCTCTTTGAAGTATACTGGCTTGTAAAAGATTTATTATAATTCTCTTCAAAATCATTTGTATTGTTCTCAACCAACAATTCGAATATCCCCGCGGTATCTTGAGGCTTAGTATGTCTTATAAGTAATAAAAAAATAAAAGATACATAAGCGTATTTTATTAAATAATACCTATATAATATCTTCCAACAAATCGTCATCTATTTCCATCTTATCAGTAAGCTTATCGACATCTGGTGGTATTACTACTGCATCAATTTCGGTCTAATTTTGAATTTCTTTGATAGCAGTTTCCAATTTTTAAATAGTAAGGGTCTATTTCGATCGTAATTATCTTTCCACTAATTTTAACCAGAATTCATATTATTGTATCCGCAAAAACACAGGAAAACACAATTATTGATGTATATGCTACAACGCTCTAGACAATACTGGACTGGCTGATAAAGTGATAAAGCACATTCTACCATTGATTCGAAAACGCAACAATAAGTTTGCATGTAACTTTTTCTTGATAAAACTATTTAATTTTTTCGTCTGGTTATTGCTAAATATGTAGTTTATACTTTGTAAACCCTTATATTATCAATGTGTAAATTTTATAAAAATATTATATAGTCATGACGAATCATGTATAAAATTTGCTAAAGTAAATCATTTATAATATTTTATAAACAACTAAATATATTTGTTTTATAAAATGTATTTCAATATCAATAAACCTTTAAGAATAAAAACTGGTAGAATTAAACGGACAGTTCGTGTGTGTGAAAGTAGACGAGTAGATGTGTATGAAAACTACTCTTCAGTATTCTTAAGAACTCTTGAACAAACTGATGAATTAACAAGAAAAGTTAAGTGTAAGTTTAATTTATATATTAATTCTTACAATTCTATTATAATCACATACTGATAAATTGGTTTTATAAGAAACAATAGTGAATAAAGTGCTGACTAACCTCAAAATAAAAATTGAAAATCATTAGCAACACTCAAGTTTTTGTAATTCAATAAGAACTTTTAAAGGTGACCATACACGAATAATTATCAAAAATAAAATTATGAATGAAGAATTGATGCTGTAGAAGTTCGTCTAACTTTAAAGTTAGAGGAAATTAAAAACAAAATCTATTCATTAGAAACTGAAAACAAGCAACTTAAAGAAAAATTGGAAAAAACACAAAGAGAACTGAAGAGAAATAATATTTTAATATTTGGTTTAAAACGATCCGATGATAAAGTTAATGTTACTGATATACTCACGAATATTAACGAATTGCTTAATATTAAATTAACGACATTGGACATCAATAAATATACAGTCTCGGAAGGGGACTTGTAACACCAATAAAAATCGAATTTATATCATATTTAAATAAACAGAAGGTATTCCAAAATATCAAAAACTTGAAGAGTACTAATGTTAAGATAAGTCATGATTAGACTTCGGCAAATATGCAAATAAAAATGTAGAAAATATGCGCATAAATATGCACGTGTTTGCCCGAAAATATGCAAATATTTTACAAAATATGCATACAAATAAATAAAAAAATCGTAAAATAGTAACAAGTTTATTAAAAAAAAAGTGTACATAACTAAATATTTCCTAATATTCATTAAGATTTACATTTATTTTAAGTAACTACATCATTTTTAAGTATGAATAAACTTATTTAGAATTATGGTAACAATAAATGACCAAGTGGTGTTCAAAATTTTCTAACAAAAACTTGTGGCTTCTGTCTGAGTACATATATTTATATATGGAAAAACTTCGTTCAACATCAACTGATGTAACGGGAGCATTTTTCAAACTAACCAAAACATTTGGTTCTAAATGAATTGTTTCCGAAATATTTCCAGCTAGAACACTGACTACTTCAGAAAGAATATGGTAACCTTTATTTTTTCCATAGTAGCTTCAATTTTTTTTAAAATATCTTTTCCAATATTACCTCTAACGTTCCGACAACATGACGCAAATTCTTTTATTAATGCTGTACTTTCGAACAATGACAGTTTTGGTGATTCTAACTGAGTAATTGTTTTTTGAACAAAACTAAAATTTGATTTTATAAATGAAAGTTCTTGTTGAAGCAAGTTACTCTGAAAAGTTTGTTTAGAATCCAAAAGAGATTGGGAACTTTCATCTGTTAACGTATCAATTATGTTCTTTATTTTAACAAAATGATCTGCATAAAAATTAGCTGCTTCTAACCATGTTCCCCATCGCGTTAAAATAGGTTGTGGTGGAAGAGGAATGTTAGGTAGCATTTCTTTATAAAGTTGAATTCTTATAGGAGATTTAAGAAATACTTTTTTGACACTGGATATCATGGTATTTACAAGAGGAAACTTTTTTCGTATTTCCTCTGCAACTCTGTTTAATCCATGCGCTACACAAGTAACATGTATTAAATCTGGGAAAAATATTTTTAAATTTTGTCCTGCTTTCACCATATAAGGAGCAGCATCCGATAAAATAAGCAGTAATTTATTAGAAGGAATAGTTGTCGGAAGAAAAAAAGTTGCTAATGTTTCTTGTATAAAACGCGAAATTGTTAAAGCATTTGTTTTCTCAAGTTGCTGGCATGAAATAAGATGAGATTTTGGTAAGGTATCTTCTTTAAGAACACCAATCAATAAATGAGCAATATACTTTCCTGAGGAATCAGTGGTTTCGTCTACAGATATGTAAAAATAATTATCTGCAATTTCCTGCTTAATATTAATTAACACCGACGAGTATAGCCCGTTCACATTATTTCTTCTTAGAGACCGATCACTTGGAACATTAAGTTTGCAATATTTTTTTAGAAACGAACTAAAATTTACATTTGCTAATTTTGAAAGCGGTATGTTTGCAGACACTAATGCGCGACACAAGTCTTCATTAAAAGTTTCTTGCTCGTCTAATTTTTTTGAAGTAGATTGGAAACATTTAGCCATTGAAGTTTGATGTTTTCCTCCTATTTTTCCTTTTTTTGCAATGTGTGAAGCAGTTCTCACATGTTGGTCTATCTGAAATTTCTTCTCACATGCTATCTATAAATAAAAATAAAAACCTTTATTTTAACCCAACCTTTAAAATATAAAAATATACAAGGTGTTTTTGGTTAATCAAATAACTGGTTTGGAAAAAAAACACTCGCTAAGTGTTTTAAATGCAGTATTAATCCACAAATTAGTTTTTGTTACTAACCATTAGTACATCATATAATTTATTTTAAAATTCAACAAAAGTTTTTTTTTTGTTAATTCAATTACAATAAAAATAATTGTGTTTTAGAATAGCTGACTTCATAAAAAAAAGTAAAGGTGGAAAATTTTTCTAAATACACACCATTGCATTGTATCATGGACAATTTTTTCTCACTAAAGGAAGCTATTTTTCATTTAAAAACAACCTACGAGTACTAAATTTCAAGTAAATACGTTTATTGGTTTTAAAGTTATTGTTGTTATTAACTAAAAGAATTTAATTTTTTTTAATTTTAACACCCTGTATCTCGAAAAGTAAATAAGTTTGACCCCTCATTAATTATATCGTTTTGTTCAATTTTTCGAGAAGTATCTACAGTCAAACGTTGTAAGTGTCATTTGGAAACACCCTGTATGTATGAAATATTAGATATTTAATAGAAAATATTAGATACTTACAATTTTGCCACAGACTGAACAGTAGATTTTTCCCATATCCATAGACAGCTCTTTATATCTTCCTTTCTTCTCTCTATCTTCCTTTTTGTTACGCACAACGAGTGTTTACGCTTTGAATATCAAAACAAAAATGATTTACAAATCTGAGCATCAAATTAGAAATGTTTAGGTACCTAATTCAATAAACTGGGAGATTTTGGAAAATCCCTAAATTAGGAACAAAACTATTAGCCGTTTACCTGCTGTTAAGATACAATAAATTGTAGATAGATTTGGGGATTAGATCATAAAATGCAAATGAGCGAACCCTTAGCGATTATCCAATAACTGAATGCCTCAGTGACCGAGACTTTCTAAGAATGTTGAAGGCTACTTAAATTGATCTTCTTTGAAATTGTAAATGTTTTGTACCTGTAGAGATTACGTACTTAGATCATTTCTTGACTAAAATGACTACAAAATTTTATACAAGAATTGAAATAAATTGGTATGTTTAAAAATTTTCAAATACAGTATAAACATCTGAACTTTTATGCACTTTATGCAAACTTTTATACAAATATGCCAAAATATGAAATATTTGCATAAAATATGCACAATATGCAAAATATGCAATATGCATATTTGCCGAAGTCTAGTCATGATTATACACAACGTGAAGAAAATAGCATTCTAAGAAGATATCTGCTGAAGTCTAAAGCCAAAGGGGATACCAATCCTTACATTAAAACCGGAAAACTGTACGTCAATAATACACCACTTTCGGCTGCAGAATTAAAGTCTATTGGCGACGGAGAGACGGAAGATATGTCTTCCTCCTAATAATAGCCGACCTCATAGGCCGATCCAGGTACTTCCTTTTCAAACTCAAACATCTCAATTTCACACCAAGAGCCAGAAAAATTCGAAGAAGTTACGGTACAGTCAGAAACTCTACACTCAAAAAATATTAATATCAGTTCCAAACACAAACCGACCCTCAGAATGAAATCAAACCAAAGTACATCAGCTGAACCAAATCGTAAGGAGAGTAAAACCCATATTGGACTAAGAAACAGGACCGGATCTACAGGAAAATAAATTTATACCCTTTTGTTATCCCTTTTTTACTTCTCTATGTGTACTTTTTTACCATTTATACTAGTTGGTGTTTATATTAATTGGTAACATATTAATGTACTGGTGTTTGTCGTTTACTTAACAATAATTATTCTAATTATATTTTGAATGGAAAATTAGTTTATAATTATTATCACTCCTTCGCATATATTTATACTTTTTTTCCTCGTTTTTTTATCATGGATCAATACGTAAGAGATTTTAATTTGCCCACTGTCGATACATATACTGTAAAAAACTTTACGGGTAAACCAATTTAATAACAACTTTACTCTACTTCATAATAAATATTAGAGGCATATCCAAAAGCTTAGATGAACTTAAGCTACATTTAACTGATGTAGCTTCTGATTCTTTCCGAACGATTTCCGAAGTGGAAATTGAAACGTCAATAAACGTATTTTAACCTTTAATTGTGGCTTATTCCCATTTAAATATAAATTAATTGACCTATTAAATTTAAATGATGATACCATGGAATATACAAGTACCCTAAGTGAGTGCGGATTTACATCCATTATAAATAACCCAACTCGAATAACAGCTTGTTTAAATCACATATTTGTAAAATCAAAAGCCAATAGTTTGGAGAATATTATTCCTCTAGTAATAGAAACTGACATAACAGATCACTTTGCAATAGCATTACAAATAGTTTATAGCAAAAAAAACGACTAAAAAGGCAAACGACTATTATGCTAAACGAATCAACTACAAAAGACTAGTAGATATTATCTCTAAACAATCTTGAGACTCTATCCTAAAAAATAGTAGCCCGGATTTATTAACAGATCAATTAATAACAGTTATCCAGCAAAATATTAACAAATGTATTTATTATGAAAAAAGAAAAAGAAAAAACACACCATGGATTACAAAAGCTTTAGTAAAATCCGCTAGTGAAAAAGATAGACTGTATCGACTAACGAAGCTTTATCCGAATGACCATGATTTACTGCTAAAATATAAAGCATATAGAAATAAACTGCATTCACTTATGAACAAAACAAAACGGAATTTTGATAAAAATAAGATTTTAGAGAATTAAAATAGCAATAAACAATTCTGGAGTGTAGTGCAAGATCTTAGTGGTACAAAAAAAGGAAAAATGCCTATCGACAGTCTTAAAAACCAAATGGGAAATATATTGACTCATCCCTCCGATATTGCAAATTAATTTAATAAGACGTTTTCGGAGATACGCAAAATATTGGCTGAACAAATCGTTAGCCATTCCCGCCAGGTGTATGATAATACCTCCTTGACAAACTCAATGGTTTTACTACCCACAAATCCATTTGAAATGAAAACAATAATAAATCAACTGAAAAGTAAAAAAGGCATGTGGCATTAACGATATTAATTCAGAATGTTTGAAAACAATTTCACCATACATACTCGAACCATATATATAGAAGAAGGAATTTGGCCCAAGGTCTTCAAAACAGCAGTAGTCATACCAATATACAAAAGTGAAGACAAAACTCTTGCTTTAAACTACCGACCTATATCGCTTATTCCACACATGTCTAAAATATTTGAATTATTATTGAATAATAGACTTCCAGCATACATCAAAAAGTATAATTTAATTTCTGCTAACCAATTTGGTTTTAAGCTAAATACTTCCACACAAGATGCCGTTTTGAACCTAACATCAAAAGAGTATAAAGCTCTAAACAATAATAAAGTTTGCTTATGTGTATTTCTAGATTTGGCCAAAGCTTTTGATACTGTCAGTCATAGTAAACTCTTACAAACCTTAGAGGAAGTTGGTATAAGAGGCAACTGTCTTCAACTATTCAGTTATACCTCTCTGAGAGGCAGCAGGTAGTAAGGCTTTCCGAAACAACAAGCGGACAACGGGGTATAACGTATGGAGTGCCACAGGGAACAGTGTTAGGACCTGTCTTATTTAATCTATTTATAAATGGTTTATTTTCATTGCAAAGTACAGGGCATATAATTGGGTTTGCTGATGACACGGCTATTATTTGTGAAGATGATAACTGGTATGAATTAAAAATAAAAGCATAAACTGATCTACAATTCATAAAAGACTGGTTTGATTATAAAATACTTACAATAAATGTTAAAAAACTGTTTATTTACCAATTTCTATCTATACCCCGAATATTGATCTATTCAAACCTCTTCGAATAGCACATCATAAACACAATTTTTGCATCAAACCAGTAACGAATGTTAAATATTTAGCTGTTATAATAGACACACACTTAAAATGGGATTGTCACATTAAATACGTTATTCAAAAGTTACAGTTTATCCTCTATAAATTCATTCTATAAAGTCATCTCCGTTATGGTATACTAAGGCTGTATAATCCCAAGAAGCGAAAAGGTTGTTCTCCCAAATTGCAGAAGTTTTGGGAAGGTCCATACCTCATTATGGAAAAGATCAACGATGTCATCTACCGAATAAGCAAGATTCCGAGGGGAAAGCCGATGATAGTACACCATAACCGGCTGGCGTCTTTCGAAGGTGACCACGACGTAGATGAAGAAGTGGAAGTAAACCAAGTCCAAGATGTGTCTGACCTCACGTTTCAGGAATTCATGGGTGCCTATGGAGGTACCGGTGAAGCAAGACATGGTGTTACCACTGAAGAAAAGCAAGATCTACTCGCGCTCCCCGATGACCACTCGCTGGCCCTTACCATCCCGGCCAGTATCAAAGACGCACCAGGGTTGGCATCCGTCTTTCGAAGGAAGTTTGGTCGAGTTGCAGAACTTCAATGCCAAGTGCCAGCTCCCGGTAAAACCTTGAAACTCCAAGATGCATCACGTTACCTTTTCTACCTGGTAACAAAAGACACTGCCCGTGACCAAACTACCTATCGAGATGTATGGGAAGCCTTACTTCAATTGAGAGAGCACGTACTAGAGTCCGACGTGCAAAAGTTAGCCATGCCAAAGTTGGAGTGCCGCCAATTAGATTGGAGGGTTATCCGAAATATGGTGGAAGAGATCTTTAAAGACACCGAAGTCCAGGTGTTAGTCTGTTGCAATCCGCATAGTTACTGGTGCGGAGAGAAAACCGTCCCTTGTCATTTTTATACAACTGGAAGTTGTAAAAGAGGGTCCAGTTGCCGATACCAGCATACCGTTCCAGTTCTAGTCCCGACAAGGCTCGAGGAGGAACCATCTTTTGAGAGGGGGGCAATGTTACGTAAAAATATGAGTCATAGTTTTAACCTGTAAACATGTTTTTATTCACATGTTTATGTTTTAGATTTTACGAGAGGCTTCTCTTTACCTGAAGGGACCTTCCAGAAAAACGGTCGAACCGATGTGAAAATACCCGTTTGCCTTTACCGTTATAATTTCGCCGCTAGTCGAGAAGGCTGTCGATGGTTCTAGCTAACGGCACTGGCATATATTAACAGGACATTTTATTTGGAAGGGACAGTTAAATCTGAAGACTCGCGCCCGCGATTTAATTGTCACGTTCGCCTTTAAATAAATTATGTATTATTGAGTAGTTAAATAAATTAATATAAGTTATCGTGCTTTTTAATAAATTAAAATAAGAACCTTTTAATAAAGACATTATAAATTGAATAAAGACAAAAGACAGCAGTTAAATAAATATCATCACAATATCATTTGTATTAAATATTCCCCTGATGTTTCCAGTCGCTAATATATCAGATTGATCGCATACCATTTATTTCATAATAATTACCTTCCTCTTTTTTTAAATCTCTTCGCAATTTTAAATTTCTTTTATTTTTTTTAATTCTACTGGTCAACATTCTCTAAATTTATTGTTATTTTTATTTATTCTGTTCCTTTTTATTTATATTCTACTCCTTCAAAATCTTCCAAGTCCACCTGTTTTGGTGTATCCCAGGTATTTATATTCAAATTTTCATTTTATCATATTCGTATCTTTATCAATTTTAACATGTTTTTTTTTGAAAATTTTATGTTGGCCTTCTTATCATCCAATTTATCCGCTCCAAACAATTATCCTATTCCATCTTATCAATTATAAAAAATTTGTATACAATGAATATTTTTAATATTGTTCTGAAGCTATTTTCTTGTGGCATGTTAAAGTAATTACTATTTAAATGGGAATAAGCCACAATTAAAGGTTAAAGTACGTTTATTGACGTTTCAATTTCCACTTCGGAAATCGTTCTCAAAATACAAAAATTAGTAAAAAATGTGGAAATTGAAACGTCAATAAACATACTTTAACCTTTAATTGTGGCTTATTCCCATTTAAATAGTAATTATGAATGTATTTTTTTTAATTCTTACTTGAATTTCTATGCCCCGAATTAATTTAGTATTATTAGTGCCCACAAAAAATACCTCGGAACTTTATATATACCCTGACCTGGTATACTGACTATATGACCCAGATAATTGACTCTACCTTGAAATAGCTGGCACTTCTTGGGGTTTAGCATCAATTGGGCAGCTTTAAGTCGATTAAAAACGTTTTCTAAATTCCTCAAATGATCTTCGAATGTCTCCCCCAAGACGATTATGTCATCTAAATAAACCAGGCATGTTTTTCAAGATAACCCTCTCAACACATTTTCCATCAGCCTCTCAAATGTCGCAGGAGCATTACAGAGTCCAAATGGCATAACGTTGAATTGCCACAATCCAGATCCTGTGGTGAAGGCTGTCTTTTCTTTATCTACTGGGTCCATTTCTACCTGCCAGTATCCAGACTTCAAATCCAAAGTAGAAAACAATTTACTTCCAGCAAATGTGTCCAATGTGTCATCGATCCGATACAGAGGATAACTATCTTTCTTGGTAACGTTGTTCAGCAAACGGTAATCCACACAGAACCTCGTCGTTCCGTCTTTCTTCTTAACCAGGACCACCGGAGAGACCCATGGGCTCGTAGAAGGTTCTATCACCCCGTCTTTCTTCATTTCCTGAACAATCGTTTCAGCTTCCTCTCTTTTCGCCTGTGGTAATCGTCGAGCTGTTTGACGAATTGGCTTAGCATTACCAGTATCAATTTTATGCTTAACAACGGTAGTTCTTCCCGTCTTTCCTCCTTTCGGTACGAAAATATCACGATACTGCCGAAGAAATTCCCTTTAGAGTCGAATTTGGAATTATCAGATGTTGTCGCCTGACGGATTATGGATGTCACAGGTACACAAGTTCCTACCTTTGTCTCTTTCTTGATGGTCACTGGGTAGTCGTTGACATTGATAAGTCTCACAGGAATTTCTTTAGCCGAAGTCACCAATTCCTTTCCAATTATGATTCCACGGCCAACCTCATCGTCGTGGTTCCAAGGCTCCATCATAACAGGTGTCCCTTCGTCTACAATTCCCGGTAGTCGCGCTACTATGATCGTTTCGCTTCTCGCAGGCACGACTGTATCTTCTGTAATTGCTGCTTGCACAGTGTTATCATTATGTGGATGAAGAAATACCTCCTCGTTGCCAACTTTGATTACCTTATTCTTAAAATCCAATTGGAATCCATGCATATTCATTACGTCCATTCCTAATATAACATCCTCTTCGATGTCAGCAACTATAACAGTATGGATGAACTTTTCTGCTCCAATTCCCAATTGTACCTGGATTTCTCCATGAATGTTGGCATTTTCACCTGTAGCGGTCCGAAGTCGCAACCTCGTTGGTAACAGTTTCTTTCGGTTGTTTATAACTGTCGGGCGTATAATGGTTCTGGTCGCTCCGGTATCCACCAACAACGTATGCTTTTTACCATTTATGTCTCCATCTACATAGACACTATCTTCACGACATTTCAAAGAGGCTATTAGTATAAGAGGGTCTTTGGAAAAGTTCCGGGTCGAAGCTGCTCCCCTAAAGCCGACTCGTTCTGGTTTTCCTGATGGTGAGTTTCTTGATTTTATGGTCTTCGTTTTCTTGTATGTCATGCTTTTCATCATATTAACGAGCTGGTCAAGTTTATCTTCATCTCCTTCCTCTTTTACAGTCCTAACTTTACTGTACCCGCCAGAGGCCTGCGTAGCTGGCTCGTATTCGAGGGCGGCGGATAGGACATCAACCAGCGTCTTGTGACGAGCTAATCGCAGTGTTCTCTGCATTTCATGATCACGAAGACCATCGATAAACGTTTGAACGGCCAATTTTTCCATCATGTCTTCGGGAGCTGTTGGATAAGCATATCGTACTAATCTGGCAATATCTACCTCATATTCTTGAAGAGCCTCATCTTTCTTCTGTCTACGATTTTTAAGCTGTGACTGATATACATGCTCCAAATGTTCGTGGCCATATCGCATATTTAACCTCTTCTTAAGTTGTTCGAAATCATCCGTCTCTTCTACGGCTATGGTCTGAAGCACATCTAAGGCATCTCCTCGAAGAGCGATAGTCAGGTTTACAGCCTTTTCTTTTTCAGACCATCCATTCGCTCTTGCAGCTGATTCGAACTGTTTCATGTAGTTGTTCCATGACGATTTTCCGTCGAAAGTTGGGACTTTCACATGGACAGAACCTCCACTTCCTTCAAATTTCGGCCGTATTTCCAACTTACATTTCGTCTCGTCTTCTTTTATCTCCACTGTAATCGGATTGTTACCTCTCTCTGCTGTCCCTGTTTCCTCCATCTTCCTTTCTATCTCTTTCATCTTTTCTTCGAAGGCCAACATATCGGCACCAACTTGGTTTTTTAACGAAGATATTCTATCGTCGATGGCAGACATCTCAGAAGTTACTTTAGAGATTTCCGAAGAGATGTTAGCCGAAACTTTGCTTTCCAGGGACGAAATCTCGTTTTGTTTGTTTGTTTTCTAATGACGCAATGTCACCAGAAACTTTGTTCTCTAATGATGCGATGTCACCGGAAACTTTGTTCTCTAATGATACGATGTCACCAGAAACTTTCGAAATAGACGAGAGGACAGCATCTTCAAATATATAAGTCTCTGGATCTAGTCCTTCTTCTAGCAAAGCGTTCTTTAGTCGTTGGACTAACTCAGCCTTTTTTCCGGTAGAAGCTAATTCTCTGTCTTCGAGATGTCTTCTTAAATTAGTCACTGTCAGCTCATAAATCGTCGTCATTTTCACAATTTACAAATAGTCACTTGTATTATTATTATAAGTCTAATTTATGTTCGATCCCACTTCTTACACCACTGTGATGATATTTATTTAACTGCTGTCTTTTGTCTTTATTCAATTTATAATGTCTTTATTAAAAGGTTCTTATTTTAATTTATTAAAAAGCACGATAACTTATATTAATTTATTTAACTACTCAATAATACATAATTTATTTAAAGGCGAACGTGACAATTAAATCGCGGGCGCGAGTCTTCAGATTTAACTGTCCCTTCCAAATAAAATGTCCTGTTAATATATGCCAGTGCCGTTAGCTAGAACCATGGACAGCCTTCTCGACTAGCGGCGAAATTATAACGGTAAAGGCAAACGGGTATTTTCACATCGGTTCGACCGTTTTTCTGGAAGGTCCCTTCAGGTAAATAGAAGCCTCTCGTAAAATCTAAAACATAAACATGTTACTAAAAACATGTTTACAGGTTAAAACTATGACTCATATTTTTACGTAACAATATAAAGGTACCTTGAATAAATCAAACTCTACATTTAATTTTTTTGGTTTATCTAGATGCTTGGACGCGAAAAAGTTTTTTAAAATTAAGGACAAATGGATGAAAGGTGCATTGGCGGGAAGAATTATGCTGAGCTAGTTTTGATTTTTATTTACTTTTTTTTTGTTTACCCATAAAAATACATTTTTTGTAAATAAAAATCAAAGGCGGAGAAGTTGTTATGATTCGAAACTGTAGAGGATTTACAAAGACAGAGAAAAAGAAGAATAAGCCAAATTTATAAAACATTGCTATTTCTACATATAGATAAGAATAGAGAAACGAATTATACTTACAAATGGTTTTTTTCTTTATGGTAAAGTGATATGAATACGGGTAGCGGGTAGGAACTCCTGTGGATAGTGCTATCAGGGAAAACAATTCAATCCCAGCCCTCCGCAGATTTCAGGGATTTGCTGACCCGGGAAACTAGTACTTGCTTAGGGTCCCTTATCCAGGGTCACGGATGAAGTCCACAACGGCAGCCACGGCGGAGAAGAATAACTTCGGTACGGCGTGGATGGCGGAAGTGGCAATCGCCTGATGTTAGGAATTTTATAGAATCACTCGCCAACCCGCTCGGCAAGCGTGGCGTTTTAAATATCCTAAAACCTCCCAAGTTGAAGATGTCGAGTATAAATAGGAAATTACCCCAGGTGAATAGAGTTATACACTCAGAATCTCACACTGAGCAATCAGTCAGCCTCATGGGTTCTGGGGGAGGCAAATATTCGACTGAATCTAATAAGAAAAATTACCCATCATTGCTCGTATAGCCACTTACAATATAAGAACTATGAGGGCCGAAGAACATCTTGACGAACTAGAACAAGAGCTCTCAAATATCACATGGGATATAATTGGACTGTGCGAAACTCGCTTACAAGGAGAAGCATGTACCATTTTAAAATCTGGTCACCAGCTATACCAGAAAAATTCCGTAGAAAATCATCACATAGGCGGTGTAGCGTTCCTGATAACCAAACGAGCTCCCTATAAAGTAACGAAGTTCTGTGCAGTATCAAACAGAGTCATATACATATCTTGTCATCGCTTTGAACAGCAGATACAGCTTACAGATAATACATGGATATGCACCGACAGGAAACTCAACAGACGAGGAAGCTGAATCTTTTTACGAGGTTCTGACAACAGCAAGGAACCAAGAAAAATCACAGTTTGTGATAATCACAAGATATTTTAATGCAAAAATTATAACAAAAGAAGAGGGCGACACACAATATATCGGTCGCTTTGGGCTGGACAACAGGAACGAAAGGGATGAAATGTTAAACAACGAAAATTTATTTTGTCTTAACACTTTCTTTAAAAAATCTAAACAACGTAAATGGACAGGGATCATCCCAGACAAGAAAACTAAGAACGAAATAGACTGCATACTCTCCAATAACAAAAACATATGCACCGACGTGACAGTACTAAACAAATTCTATACCGGGAATGACCATAGATTGGTTAGAGCGAATATTTAAATACAGACGAGAGTAGAACGAAACAAATTTATTAAACGAGAACGATACCCAACCACCGATGTCCTGTTTCAAAAACAAACGGAATACCATACAGAGCTAAGCACAAGACTAAAATCAATAGAGACACTGAAACAAATGGATATAAACGGACTAGCTAATAAAATAGGAGTAACTGTAATAACATCGGTTAAGAAAATATGCTTAAACAAGAAAACAACTTAAACATCTAAACTCCAACCTAATACAATTAAACTACTCCAAGAAAGACGAAACAGAACAGATCAAACTTCGGACAGCTTCAAAAGTTTAAACAAAAACGTGAAGAAAGAAATTAGGAACGATCATAGAAACTATACTAACAATTTAATAAAAGATATATTACAAGATAACTGCAATATGATAATACTGAAAGCAAAAACTCAAGCGGCTTAACAAAAATCATAGAAATAAAAAATAAGAAAACGTTCCCGTCCGAGACAGAAAGGAAATAAACGAGGTCATTGAAAAATTCTACACTAAATTATACTCGGTAAATACACAACCACAACAACGAAGTACTGAACGAACAATAATTAACATCGGCTCAGAAGAAATACCGGACATAACCGACTATGAAATCAGAATGACTCTAAATCAACTAAGTACGAATAAATGTCCGGGAGAGGATAAAATTGCAGTTTAAATGTTGAAATACCATCAAATAGATATTTCGCATTTGAGTAGCAGTAATATGTAATAGAGTTTCAATAGTGGCTCATTTTTATATTGGTACGAAACCGTTGCTGCTGCAGATTTAAATATGAAGAAATGGAACAAGTTAACGATTTTACCTTTAGCAACTGATCTAAAAATTTTCAGATTTATTGCAAAATGTCTAGTAGTTTAGGAGATAATGCAAAAAAACAATTTTTATTTTGTACCTTCAAAGGGCTGTAATTTTTTTGTGTACACTTTTGTACTAAGGTAAGCTGGATTCAATCAATTTATTTTTATCCCCGGAATGCGTGATTTAATTTATGACAAACCTTTTTGAAACAACCTGTATATACTCTGATGTTCCAAACTTCACTAGACATTTTATGAATTTTCGTCAAGGGACTTTTTTATGTAGGATAAATCTTATAAAACTTTCGTAACACTGCTCCTTTCCTTATAATTATTTTCCTCGAATAACTGAGCTATCATGAATTGATTAAAACCAACATGGTGCATTAGTTCCATGGTATGGAGATAGTCTCTCGATATGAACTACCTTGGGTTTACTTCTAGCTGAAAACTGGAAACGGTAGATTAGATCGTTTATTTTCTGCAGGACGGTGTACGGGCCTTCCCAGTTTCGTTGAAGTTTCGGTCAAAGTCCTTTCTTACGTGCAGGATTGTAAAACCATACTCACACAGAGTAAAACCGTAGTCACAAGAATGTTATACCAGTAGCATGCATATCGAGCCTGGTCTAGACTTTCTCACTTTAACCTTCGAACTTTTACGATCAAATTTGCAGACTTTTTTCAATTTGTTTTTTTTTTAATTTTAATGTACGTTAGGAATAAAAGTTTTTCTTCGCAGTGAGGCAATCTTTCGAAAATAAGATCTTAAGTAAGCTTTATTTCTCTTCCTGTGATCATTATCGATGGAGAATAACCAGTTGCTTCATGTTCGGAACATCTATACTATAGGCTAACAGGAATGGAGAAATTAAAGTATCCCTATTTTTTTGATTATCAGCGAAGAACATTAAAAGGTATTGACAAACAGTTCTATTATGTCTGTCGACCATTCCGTCTAATTGAGGATGGGGAGGGGTAGTGCGAGTGTTCTTAATACACAAGATTTTCCTTAGTTCTTGCCATAATTCTGATTCAAAATTTCGTTTTGGATGAAAATGTAACTCTAAAGAAACTTCATGTCTTGTTTTGTTATGAATGCTTGTACTACTGTAGTCGCTTCTTAATTAGAAAGGGGTATTATTTGACGCCGTTTTAAAAAATAGTCCATTACGACCATTAAGTACTTGATCGCCCTCTCTTTCATCAGACGTAGACCGAGAATATCCGCTGCAAGTCATTCAAGAGGCTCTCCGGAAAGATATTGTGTCATTTTGCTACGATTCTTGTTCTGGGGCCTTCTCTACCATTACATAAATCAAATGTCTTACAGGATATACAGTGAAGGATACAGAGATTCCCCTTGAGCTCAATACGCCTTTATAGTTCCAGTGTATTTGGTTATTTCCTGCCAAATAAGACATTCCTGCCATTTTTAAGCTATTCTCGTATGACTTAAGTCATTATCTTTCTCTTGACTCTTTTAAGAGTTTTCAAGGAAGTCTGATCATTTTCTTCTTTCTAAATAACTATGATTACCTGGAAACTTACTTCTTCGGTTATGTTACACTGCTGGCATTGTCGTTCCAAACAGGGCTACGTAGAAAGAATGTCGGCATTGTTATGGAGACGCCCTTTTCGATGTACTACGGAAGTTAAACTGCTGAAGTCTCTCTAACCACCGAGCAACTTGTCCTTCTTACTTACTTACTTACTTACTTACTCCGTGGCGTTACAACCCTTCGTGGGTTTTAGCCGACTCGACAACATGCCTCCACTGTTTTCTGTCTTGAGCAACCTCCATCCAATTCTCCACGCCCATAGTGCTTAGGTCTCCTGCTATATTATCTCGCCACCGGAGACGAGGGCGTCCGCGTGGTCTCCTTCCAGTTGGGACTTCCTCCCACACCAGTCTTACTGTTCGTTCGTCAGAATGTCTTGTGAGGTGTCCTGCTCATCTCTCAAGTCTTGTGGACTTTATTTCTTTTAGCACAGGGCCAAAGATCGTCCTTAGGATTTTTCTTTCCCAAACACATAGTCTCTCTTCGTTTGCCTTTGTTATCCTTCGCGTTTCGCTTCCATACATCACAACGGGTCGTATGATTGTTTTATAGACCTGTATCTTCGTACGTCTTGTAAGTTGTTTCGATTTTATAAGGTTTTGAAGGTCAAAAAGACATCTGTTGCCGGCCTGGATCGTGTTGTTTATTTCTTGTGATCCGTTATTGTCTTCAGTTATTGTTGTTCCAAAATACTTAAATTCTCTAACGCGCCCAAAGTTAAAGTCATCGATGGTGATTTTCTGATCGATTCTGTCTCTGCTTTGGTTATTGCGGCTCATATACATATATTTCGTCTGGTTTTCGTTGATTTGGAGCCCCATCTTTTCTGATTCCTTCTCGAACCTCACGAAAACTTATCCTTCTGGCTTTTTAAAATTCATTAGCTACTGCAAAGCGCTATGGTCAGTTCTAACTATAAAATTTCTGTTACAAAGGAAAGCATGAAAATGGCTTTTATAATAGCTAGGAGCTCTTTTGTGGTAACGCAATAATGCTTTTCCGCGTTCCCATGTTTTATTAAAATATGCAATAACTTTTTCCTATTTTTGTGATAATATGGTACCAATACCATGCTGAGATACGTTAAAATCTAACAGAAATTTGCCATCTTCTCGTAGAAAGGCTAGGATAGGTGCTGCTGTAAGTGCGCTTTTTTACATCTATTTTTTTGGCATCCAGTGTCCAGTCAAATTAAATGTTGTTTTCGAATAGTAGATAAAGGGACTTAACAATGCGGCCAAAATCTTTAATACCTTTTTGAGTAATACGAACAGTACAAGAAAACGTCTAATTTCCTTTTTATTTTCTGGTTTAGGCCAATCTTTAGTAACTGAAATCCTCTCTGGATCAGTCTTAATTCCTTCTACTAAAAAGATTTGTCTTAAATAGTATGTCTCTCTTTGAACATTTTTTATAATTTAACTTTAAATTGGCATTTCGAAATCTGTCAAATACCTTGCTTACGTTTTTCAGATGTGCATCAAAAGTTTTGGAAATAATCATTATATAATCAAGAAGACATATTAGACACGTTTTACAGGTAAATCCTCTTAAAATCATCTCCAATAAACGTTTAAAAGTAGCTGGAGCATTACACAGACCAAATTGTAGAATCTGGAACCTGTAGAGACCACGACCAGTTGAAAAAGTTATTCTGTTCCGATCTTCTTCTTCTTCTTCGTCTAGCCATTCACGTCCACATCTGAACATAAGCCTCTTCAAGTCTTCCTTTCCATTGTTTTTGATTGTACGCTACTTGTAGCCAATTTTTCCCGGCAGTCCTTTTCAGATCATCTGTCCATCTCATAGGAGGTCTGCCTCTGGGTCTTTTGTGTTGGTATGGTGTCCAGGTTAAAATTGATCTGTGCCATTTGTTTAGATCGCTTCTAGCTACATGTCCAGCGTATTCCCATTTCAACTTTAATGATTTTTGCACGACATCGGTGACTTTGGTTTTCTGTCTTATCCATGTGTTTGTTTTCTTGTCCTTAAGTGATATACCTAGCATTGCTCTTTCCATCGCGTGTTGAGTGACTCTAAGTATATTCATATTCTTTTTTGTGATTGTCCATGTTTGTGCCGCATAAGTTAATATCGGAATAATGCATGCATCAAAAACTTTAGATCTAAGATGTAATTGAATTTGTTGATTTCTGAGTATATAGTTTAGTTTACCGAATGCTGCCCAAGCTAACTTTCTTCTTCTTTTTATTTCTTCAGTTTGCCAGTAGCCTCTTTCTAAATGTAGAGTCGAAAACCATTTAGCACCTGATAAATTGTTTGGTGTATCATCTATTCGTGGTAATGGATAACTGTCTTTTTGTTATGTAACCTAGTTTAATCTTCTTTAATCTATACAAAACCGAGTAGATTCATCTTTCTTAGTTACTAAGACTACTGGTGAACACCAGAGGCGTGAAGCTTCTTTGATGATATCGGTATTTATCATGTCTTGTATTATGTTTTAAACTTTTTTTGTCTAGCAAATGGTAATCTCAGTGGAGGTTGACGAATTGGTCTTGTATCTCCAGTATAAAGTATATGTTGAACTAAACTAGTAGGCTCTGTAGATTTCTCAGATTCAAAAATGTCGTAGTTTTTATTAATACATTTATTAATTTTGTTTAATTCTTTGGTTGGTAATTGACCAATATTTTTGATTATTTGTTTCAAGAGGCTAGCGTTAACTGGGTAACTTGAAGCTGTATTATTTTTTAAATATTTTTCACATTTGATTATTTTATTATATTGGCGTACATAATGCTATTTGCTGTTCTTTCTTCAATTTAAAAGGCTTTTTAGACAAATTAGAAACCCTTACTCGAATTATCCCATCTGTATTAATCGGGCACTTGGCTACCAAAATTCCGTCACTAACGAGTTCCTGGCTTTCCACAATGCCGAAATGTAGACCTTCAGGTTTATGACTCAGTCTCACCAGGATAATACTTTCAGAATTTTGAGGAATTTCTGTATCATCTCTCACTTTCACTCTTGCTTGACGTATCGGTTATTTTAAATTTAGAACAACTTCTTCATTCTTAATAAACAAAATAAATATATTATTTTGAAGATTTATGATTAATCTGTTCTGTATAATATCCATCCATTCATCCATAATGCATTTATCTTTAATATCAGCTACAAAAATGGGTGTTTTATTAAGTTGTTACCAATCTGGATGGTTGCTGTTTTCTCTCCATAAATTGGAGTAGTTTGACCTGAAGCTGTTTTAAGACCCAAGTTTATTTTAGTTGGCTGTAGTTTTCTATTCAGAAATCCGGTTCTTCAGTATCGGATTCGTATTCTTGCAAGCTTTTTTTATGCTCTTGATATCGAATTTTTAGCTGACTTTAAACAACCTGCTTTAGATACTGCTGGCTATATCCTTTTTTTAAGCTTGAACGAGAGAGGTATAACTGAGTTTATCTTGGCGAAGAAATTGCAAGCTAATTGCTGTCTGTCCTCGAAGTGACACTACTAAGGACGTTGCCATTTCTTTCTTAGTCCAGCCATTTGCCCTAGCTGCAGCTTCAAATTGAAAACTATGTTTCCCATGCTGTTTGACCATCGAATGTGGGTGGTTTAAAATTTTAATAGTTCTAATTGTGCCTGGTTCAACTATGGAAGATGATGAAGCTGTTTGTTATGATTCAAAATTAGTTATTAAAAGAATGTTAAGATAATTAAGCTTGTGTATTAATTTTTCTTTCTAACTCAACTATTTGGCTTTCTAAATTAGATTTTAAATCGTTTTGCTGTTGTTCTATTTTATTTTCTAAATACTTTTATTGTTGTTTTATTTGATATTTTAAATAGGTTTTTATATCATTTTGTTGTTCCACAATTTTTTTTCTGAATGATTCCGTTGTTTTATAGATTTGTCTATTCTACTAGTAATTTGACTATCCAATAACTTAAAATTTTCGTGAATTTGGGATAAACTACATATGATTTCTACCTCTACTTGTCTAAGCTGTTTCTTTTCTTGTCTACGCTTTTCTTTCAGCTCGTTCTCTTCTTATCTAAGCTTTTTTTCTTCTTGCTTACGCTTCTCCTTTTCTTCATTCATTTTTAAAAACCATGTGGATGGTCCGAAAGTATCCGTTCCTTTGTTAAAATCAGATTTTGTATTGCCCATTAACAACTACTAAATATTTCTTTGATCCCACTGCTATCATCAAAGGTGCACTTCTTGAAAATAACTTAAATACTTAAATAACACAAATAATATTACAATATTTTAGCAGATTAACAACTATAAACTTCAAAACTCAAAATACAACGGTCCTAAACTGTCAAAAACATATATGTATATATATATATATATATATATATACTTTTTTAAATTATCTTTATTATAACTATTATGAAACACACATATATATCTAACCTAGCCAATGTAAATTTTAAAATAAACTATCTTTAAATTGATATTCTTATAAAACTAATTAAATTCTATAGACAATGTAAAATTTAAACTATCTTCAAAATTGAAATTGTTATGACACTAACTAAATTATATTAACAAAATTTTGTACCTTTCTTTCACTGAATGCCTAAATGAACTGTTTTCCACTATATAGATTATAATCACCACTGAATGTCTTCGTACTTCGGTTATCCTTGATTTTGTGAAATTACTTTTTCCAATTATCAGCTTCTACCAATTTAAGATATATTTTTCTTCACCAGCATTTATAAACCACCAAGCAAACCAGCAAAACAGCATTTATATTTATTCTTCTTTTCAATATACCAATATCCAATTATTATAAGTTGATTTATACTAATCTCCAATCATAATATAATTTTAATTTCTTCCAATATTCTTCTAATATACTTTTTTAATCTTCAATAATTATTTGTGTATAATTATAAATGTGCATAATTTTTAATCTTCATTTAACTCACTATATTAAACAATTGGACTATTTGTAACTGATTGACTGTCTTGAAAATTCTGAACAATTGACTTCACTAACTAAATGAGTCTATCTTCTACTAACTTTCATAATAAACTGGCCATCTTGAATCCAAATCACGGGTATTTATATCTTTTCAATCTTCCAGAACCATCTGGTAAGAAATCATGTTCGATTTAGTTCTATTTCTTCTATATGGATGTTCTCGAAAAAAGTATCTGTTCGATCCACCGACATAATCATTATTCCAGAATGTTCCAACATAAACAAAGGTCAAATTCTGCATTCTGAAGAATTCGTTAATGTTCTATTGATAATTTTGTTGACATTTAGGCTTTTCAGATCAGAATAAACATTTAAATCATTAAATATATATAAATTAAACATTTTAAACTAACATTATTATTATAACCCCACTTTATATTCCCAATAATTTCCTAAAATGTCACTTGGAGAGTATGTATAGTTGGTTGTCTAGTCACATGGCTCACTTAAATATATCTACCACATTATAATTACTAAAATACAACTTTTTACAATTATTATATGCTAATTTCTTAAAAATTCCCTCACATAAATATATTTTTATAAAATTCTCTAGTATATAACTTATTAAAATAACCAAATACTTTTAATATCTAATATTATGTAGTATATAACTTAGAAATTATTTTCTATAAACCCCAATCGTATCAATATACATATATATATACATATATATATATATATATATATATATATATATATATATATATATACAGAGATGGAGATGGAGTGTATTAGTTTCTATATTATGAGATGGTGTAAACTCTCTTCTTCTTGCTATAGCATGCTGGACGAGCTATACTGCCTATAGTCAGTACCCCGATATATGAGCGGGAACACAAGGTGTACTAATACTAATACTCATACTCTCATGAAGTGCATCTGGCGCTACATGAGAACCTTCACATTTTACTCTTCTTCAACTAGTCTTGAGTAAAATGTCTTTTATCTTTCCTATCGGCCTCTCTTGGCCAACTCTTGTTTTTCCGACCCCGATTGGCTATTAGGTTTTCGAGGGCGGACGGGTCATTATTCTCTTTCCTTACTCTAAACTATTTTCTACCACGCAGAAGGAAGTGGGGCCCCACTGCGTTACTTTGCCCCAAGAACTATCATGAAAGATGACCTCTAAACATACCAGTATGCCGAGCGATCCAACTAGCAATTGGCGCCAATCAGCGTCCGGGGCTGATGGTGTGAAATGGGCTACCGGCCATGATGTTGTGAGAAACCAGGCACGCCATGGAAACTCTGAGTCTGGAATAAACATAAAAATATGGAGCACCCTTAAAATTGGTACGTGGAATGTTCGAGGATTGCTGAAACCCGGAAAATTGGATGTAGTGGAAAACGAGATACACAATTATGCCATTGTAGGTCTATCTGAGACCCACTGGAAGGATAAAGGACATTATACGTCAAAAATGGCAATCATATTTATTTCTCCGGCAAAGATATCGAATCTCGGAATGGCGTGGCAGTGATAGTAAATAATGCCATTAAAACCTCCGTAAAAGAATACATAACCGTAAGCGATCGGATAATTGTTGTCAGAATGAATGCCAGTCCAGTTAATCTTAATGTAGTACAAACATATGCCCCAACAAGCGAAGCTCACGATGAAGAGATCGAAACATTTTATAGTACGTTGGAGCAGACGCTTAGGAAGCTTCCAAATAGAGAAATCACAGCAGTCGTAGGCGATTTCAACGCTAAAATTGGTGTAACTATAGAAGATCATTACTTGCTAGAGACCGTTGGATTATATGGACTTGGACAAAGAAATGACAGAGGAGAACGCTTGCTACACTTTTGTATAGGCAACAACCTCTTTGTTACTAATACAGGCTTTCAACATCACCCAAGACGACTATACACTTGGATATCACCAGGAAATAGATACAGAAATCAGATAGATTTTATAATGGTGAAAACCCGTTGGAGGAGCGCTGTTAAGGATGTTAAGACCTATCCAGGAAAAGATTGTAATAGCGAACATCAATTTTTATCAGCTGAATTCCGCATGAAGTTAAGAAACAGTCCAAAAACAGGAAATACAACAACTAAATGGCATCTAAGATATAACGATCCGTACAAAAAAGCCGCAATGCAAAAGCTATGTGACCTCAAACAATCATTAAATCCAGAAGAGTCCTCAAATAGCATATGAATAAAAACAAAATCCATATTGCATAATGCTGCGAAAAACATTAAGAGTGATAGAGAAGAAAGAAGGAAACAATGGATAACAGACTCCACGTGGACTAAAATACAGGAGAGGAAGTGCTTAAAAGCCACAGGACTGAACAGTGAAAGTGATAAAGAGGCCTATAAAGCGCTGAACGGTCAAATAAAACGACTCTGCAAAAAGGACAAGAACACACACTTAAACAAAATCTGCATGGAAATAGAAGGGCATAAAACCAAAACTGAGACCAGAAGACATGTTTAAAAAAATAAAGCAGATAACACGTTCCTTTACACCAAACTACCTTGCTATCAAAGATGATAGCGGAACTCTACTCACTTCTAAAAAAGATATTTTACACAGATGGAAAGAATACTGTGGACGACTGATGATGGAGGAAAGCACAGACACCCCATCACAACAAGAAGATGCCAGTTTTGTGACGGAACCTGACGTACTCAAAAGTGAAGTTGAAGCAGCAATTATGAGGCAAAAAATTCAGAAAGCTGCCGGTCCAGATAACATACCTATTGAAATGATGTGGGCCCTAGATGACGTTGGAGTGGAAATAATACATCAAATTTGTCAAAGAGTGTGGGAGACAGGTAAATGGCCTGAGGACTGGACACAATCACTATGTATTCCCATACATAAAAAGGGAGCGAAAGATTTATGTAGCAACTATCGCACAATTGCTCTAATTGCGCATTGCAGTAAGATACTCTTACACATAATTCTCGAGAGGATAAAGCCCTTTTTACTACCTAACATTGCGGAGGAACAAGCAGGTTTCGTCCCCGGACGTGGTACTAGATAACAAATTTTAAACGTACGGCAGATTGTATAAAAATCCAGAGAATTCAACATCACAACATATTTGTGCTTCATAGATTGTAGTAGAGCTTTCGATTTGGTCAACTGGAGTAAAATGTGGCAGGTTTTGTCTGAAATGGGAGTCCCCAATCATCTGAAACTGCTAATTAAAAGCCTGTACAATAACAATTATGCCAGAGTTAGAATAAATGGGGAACTAACCGATAGTTTCAGGGTCACAAAGGGCGTGAGACAAGGCTGCATACTAAGCCCAATTCTCTTTAACATCTATGGTGAATGGATAATGCGGAAAGCTACTGAGGACTGGAACGGTGGCATCACCATTGGCGGGAAGAAGATTTGCAACTTGAGATATGCAGATGATACTACTATCCTCGCTAATTCTGAAGCTGAATTGATTCACCTGCTACAACGGATAGAAGACGTAAGCTTAACGATGGGCCTTAAAATAAACAGAGATAAAACGAGAAACATGATAATTGACAGAGCTAACAACAATCAAAATCATCTGGTCATGATAAACAATATCGCTGTTGTAGATAAATTTGTGTATCTGGGCTCATTAATAACCAACAAAGGAGGCTGTACTGAAGAAATAAAGCGGCGGTCAGCAATCGCAAAAAGCGCTATGGCAAAATTAACAAAAATTTGGAAAAGCCATGAAATAACTACCGATACAAAAATGAGACTAGTAAGAAGTCTAGTTTTTCCAGTTTTTACTTATGCATCGGAATGCTGGACCCTTACTGAGAAAGACAAAAAGAACATAGATGTATTTGAGATGTACTACTGGAGACGAATGCTGAGAATACCATGGGTGGCCCGAAGAACAAATGAATCCATACTGGACCAGCTAAACATAAAGAAAAGACTAAGAACACAAATATCAGAACAAATAATAAGCTATTTTGGACATGTGCTTCGAAGAAATGGTCTTGAAAAACTTACCATCCAGGGAAAAGTAGAAGGCAAAAGAAATAGAGGTAGATCTCCCAAACGATACACGGACCATATTGTTGCTACCATTGGCGCTCCATTGTCAGAATGTGCTCGAATGGCAGAAGATAGAAAAACGTGGAGGAACATTGGAAAATTTAGCTAATAGCTTCATGATATCACGATACCTGCATCAGGTCAACGACTAAGAAGAAGAAGAAGATATATATATATATATTGTGACGATTGGGGTTTATAGAAAATAATTTATAAGTTATATACTACATAATATTAGATATAAAAAAGATATTTGGTTGTTTTAAATAAGTTATATACTAGAGAATTTAATAAAAATATATTTATGTGAGGGCATTTTTAATAAATTAGCATAATAATTGTAAAAAGTTGTATTTTAATATTGTAAATATATATAAGTGAGCCATGTGCTTAGGCAACCAAAAATACTCTCGGAGATTGACAGATATTTATACTCTGAAGTGACGTTTAAAAATATTTACGAATATAAAGTGGGTTATAATAATATATTGTTTGAAATGTGTATTTTATTAAATTAGAATGTTAAGTTACTAATTTAATTATATATTCTGATCTGAAAAGCCTAAATGTAAACAAAATTATTAATAGAAAAGAATGGAATTCTCTGGATCTCCGGAGATGGCCATGTTTGCGAAATGGTTTGTTCCAGAAAATTCATACAAGTATGAAATAGAACAAATTGGAACAGGATCTCTTACGAGATGGTTCTAGAAATCCAAAACATATAAATACCCGTGATTTGGATTCAAGATGGCAGTTTTTGAAAGTTTTTAGTCAGAAAAGTTTTAGATAGTGCAGTCAGAAGAGTTTTAAGAAGTTTTTAGTTTTGGAAGTTTTTAGTCAGAAGTCAAGCAGTTTATTATGAAAGTTAGTTGGAGTCAGTGAATCAAGTACAAATAGTCAAAATGTTTAATATAGTGAGTTAAATGAAGATTAAAAATTATGCATATAATTTAATGCACATTTATAATTATACACAAATAATTATTGAAGATAAAAAAAGGTATATTGGAAGAAATTAAATTATATTATGGTTGGAGATTAGTATAAATCAACTTATAATAATTGGATATTGGTATATTGAAAAGAAGAATAAATATAAATGCTGTTTGCTGGTTTGGTTGGTGGTGTATAGATGCTGATGAAGAAAAATATATCTTAAATTGGTAGAAGCTGATAATTGGAAAAAGAAATTTCACAAAAACAAGGATAACCGAAGTACGAAGACTTTCAATGGTGATTAGAATATATATATATAGTGGAAAACAGTTCATTTAGGCATTCAGTGAAAGAAAGGTACAAAATTTTGTTAATATAATTTAGTTAGTGTCATAACAATTTCAATTTTGAAGATAGTTTGTTTAAATTTAGATTGTCTATAGAATTTAATTAGTTTTATAAGAATATCAGTTCAAAGATAGTTTATTTTAAATTTACATTGACTAGGTTAGATATATATGTGTGTTTCATAATAGTTATAATAAAGATAATTTAAAAAAGTACTTACAAACTAATTCTTTGAGAACCGCGATAAAAACCCTATATTATTAAAAATACTCATTGCTCATCATTCAAACAAAAAACACATCATAACAATTTGGCACCCAACGCGGTGGCTCTCTATTTAAAAGAATTAGTTTGGGAAGATAAGTGCTCTCATATAATTAAATTAATTATCAGTAGAAAGAAAAAATTATAGATTATATTTTAATTATATTTGAACAAGTAAAGTCTCAAAATGTCTCAAGGAAAGAAAGGTACAAGAAGCAAAAAGAATGAAGAAGATGTGGAAGTAGAAACACAACCTATACAAGAGGAGAGTTTAGTTCAAGCTCCACAAGATACTGCAGAAATGAATCCAGAAAGAGAGGAAAATGTCAATATGGCAGCTTTGATGTCATTATTGATGCAGATGAACAAGACAATGGAAGAGAATACGAAAAAAATAGAACACAAAATGGAACAGAATTCACAAGAAGTCAAAGAAGACATGAAAAAAATGGAACAGAAAATGGAAGAGAATTCAAAAGAAATCAAAGAAGACATAAAAAAATTGGAAGAGAATTCAAAAGAAGTCAAAGAAGACATGAAAAAAATGGAACAGAAATTGGAAGAGAATTATAGAAAATTAGAAAAGAAAATAGAAGATAATAATAATAAAATTGTAAAACAAATGGATAAAAAACTTGAAGCTGCAGAGAAAAAAGTAGCAAATGAAATAAAAAGTATACGGAATGACTACAAGAAAAGGATAGACAATGAGAGGACAGAAGTAAAGAGGATTATTCAAGATAATAAGATAGATATAGAACAGAAAATAGAGTTACAGAAATGTAACTTAGAAGTAAAAATTAACGAAGACAGGAGAAACACAGAAGAAAAATTAGACGATATACAACAAAATATCCAAATAAATTGTAATCAAATAAGAAATGTGGAACAGAGAATAGATGATATTTCACAAATGAGAGACATAGGGAGACCTTACTTAAATTTAACAAATGAGACTGGGATTAAATTCTCTGGTAATATAAAAAATTTGCATCCTAGAGTATACATAAATAGTTTAAAACATAAATTAAGATTTGTGAATAATATTAATGATATTAAAGATTATATTAGAGTGACATTAAATGACAATGCAGCAACTTGGTTTGCTAGTATTGAGAATGATTTAGATAATTTTCAAACATTTGAAAATAAATTTTTAAATTATTATTGGGGTGAATTAGAGCAAGCCAAGTTTAGAGAAATTTTATATTTTGGAAAGTATAATCAAAATTTAAAATCAAATATGGTAGATTATGCATTGAAATTGATAACAGTTGCAAAATATTTAGAACCACCACTTAGAGAGGATGAAACAGTCTTAAATGTATCTAGACATTTTGATGCTGATGTTGTGCAAACCGTAACTGTACAAAATATTCAAACAATAGATAGTTTTATTAATTTTATTCAAAGAATACAAAGAGGCAATATGACAAGTAATAATAACAACAGAAAAAACAATAATAACTTTCAATATAATAATGATAATCAACAATATAGACAATCATATAATAGATATGGTGATAGTTTACAAAATTTTAATAATAATAACAGTAATCCAAATAGACAGAACTTTAATAATAATACTAGTTATAATAGACAAAATTTTAATAATACTAATTATAATAGACAACATTTTAATAACAGTACTAATAATAATAGACAAGATTTTAACAATAGAAGAAATACAGAGCGACCTAACTATAACAGACAGGTAAATTGTGTTCGAAGGAATAGGAGCTGCGAAGACAGGGAACGAAATAGTACAAGGCAAGAAAATGTGAGTAGAAGTCATAGTAGGGAAAGACATAGGACATCAGATCCAAGTGGTCAGATACAATCTGACAATTCTAATAATCAAAATTTTGTGCAGTAAACTTTCTGAATTACAAGTTAGGCCATTGCTATTATGAAAAACCTTCTGAATTTATTTCTTTAGATGAAGAGAAAATTATTGAATCTATTAATTTAATTTATATAAATGCTTTGGCCAAAAATAAAATGATTAAAATTATGATAGATACTGGTTCAGAAAGTACATTAGTCTCGGAGAATTTTATTTTTAATACATTAAAACTATCAGATATAATAAAGATTCCAAAAATTAAAATTATTGGTGCAAATAATAAGAAGTTGGGTGAAATTGATAAACAAGCCAACTTTAAAATTAATATTCTTAATAAAGAAATTAATATGCAAGGATTTATTGTCAAGGATTTATGTGTTGATATATTAATGGGAAATGATGAATTGGAAAAGAAGAAAGTAAAGATAGATTTTGAAAAAAAAATGGTAACTTTGGAAGGGCAAATAATTAAATTTAGGCAGAAAGATGAGGTGGAAGAAGGAATAAGAGTTGATAGGATATTATTAAAAGAAAATAATGATGTTTATGAAGAAGAAATGTATTTTGATGATAGGGAAATGTCCCAGAAGAATGTAAAGAATAATTATTGTAGTGAATATTTAAGGAATGGAAATTTTAAGCAGATGGATGCCTACGAGGCGGAGTGCGTAAAATTGGAAGCAAGGAATAATGAGTACATAATGAAGAATAATTTTATTTGTAAAGAAGAAGATATAATGAAAGTTTTAAATTGCCCTGAAGAATATAAATCAATAGTCATTTCCATATTGCAGCAACACAAGGGACTTGTCAATAAAGAAAATAGAATTGCACAAAATTATATCCATAGTATAAAAGTTAAAGAAGAAAAAGACTTTAAAACAAAATCATACCCAATACCATATAAATACAGAGAAGAAGTAAACAAAACAATTAATAATATGTTAGAAGATGGGATCATTGAGAAGGCAGACACACGTTTTATTAACCCCATAGTAGTAGTACGAAAAAGATCAGGTGAAATCAGGTTATGTTTGGATGCAAGGAATATTAACAAGATTACTGAAAAGCAATTTGAAGCACCAATGAGTATAGATGGAATATTAGGAAGAATTACAGGAATGTCATTTTTCACTAAAATCGATTTACAGCATAGTTTCTGGTTAATACCTCTAGAAAGAAAAAGTAGACAGTATACAGGATTTCAGATAGATGGAGTAGTATATCAATTCAAAGTAGTACCATTTGGACTTCAGTCATCTTGCAGTGCTCTATGTAGATGTCTTCATGATATTCTAGATCAATATGAACATTTTGTAATTCACTACATTGATGATATATTAATTTTTTCTAAAACGGCTGAAGATCATGAGAAACACCTAAAAATTATAATAAATAGATTAGACAAAGTTGGACTAAAAATAAATCAAGAAAAATGTACATTTTTTCAAAAAGAAGTAATATATCTAGGTTATAAACTTAACACTAAGGGAATCGAAATGGATCCAGAACGGACACAAGTCATTCAGGAATATAAAACACCACACAATTTAAGAACTTTAAGAGGATTCATTGGAATAATTAATTATTATAAAAGGATGATACCAGATCTAAGTATAAAAGAAATTCCATTACTTGAACTACTGAGAAAAGGTGTAAAATGGAGATGGGATCAGAGAAGAGAACTAGCATTCCAAGAAATTAAAAACATTTTTCTGTCAAATTTGAAAATATACTATCCTGACTACACACAGCCATTCATATTAAGAACAGATGCATCAATAGAGAGATTATCAGGGGTATTATTACAAACACATGATGGGGTCGAATACCCAATACAATTCATTTCAAGAATTACAAAGCCACATGAAAAGGGTTACTCAGTTTCAGAATTAGAACTAGCAAGTATAATACACTGTGTCACAAAATTAAGATTTTATTTGTTGGGTAATGAATTTACAATAGAAACAGATCACCAAGCTTTAACGTCTATATTAAATAACAAATATGGAAACAGTAGAATACATCGGTGGAGTCTAATACTTAGTGAATACTGCTTCGAAATCAAATACATTTCTGGAAAATCCAATATCGTGGCAGATGCTTTATCAAGGTTAGAAAATACACCACAAAAAGGGCAGCGAACAATAAAAATTGGATTAAATCAATTAGTAGACAGTACTGGATTATATTCTAAAGAAGAAATTATAAGAGATCAGATCAATTTGAGTGAAAAACAAAAAGTCCTTAGGAAAGATGGGGTATATTATAAAATAATAAATGGCATAGAAGTATATGTAATAACTAGAACTTTAGCAAAGAAAATATTGAAAAATTTACATAACAATTATATGCATATTGGTTCAAGAAAGCTATGGATGCTATTTAGGGACAATTATTTTGCAAAGAATGACATAAGTATAGCAAAAGAAATTACTACCCAATGCCCAATATGTCAACTAAACAAAGAAAAGAATTTCAAAAACCAGAACACATATAAATCTAATGTTGTATATGAAAAACTAAATACAGTTTCCATGGATTTTATTTCAAATTTAGTTCTCAGTCCAACAGGAAAAAAGCATATACTAGTGATAGTTGATTTATATACAAAATTTATTAAACTATATCCCTGCTCTAGAACAAATGTTAAAACATTAAAATTATATATTAATCAATTTTTCGAAGAAATAGGACCATTTAGAAATTGCATAATAGATAATGCTACATATTTTAATAACCAAAAATTTCGGACATTTTGTGAGAAAAAGGGAATCAACATTCATTTTACAAGTATCAGACATCCTCAGGCAAATCCTGCAGAAAGATATATTAAAGAAGTTATAAAATATTTAAGGATACTGTGTCAAAATCAACACGAAACTTGGCAGCAACATATACCACAAGTAGAATATTTTTTAAATAATACACATAATTTGAATACAGAGGAAGTACCAGAATATTTAATGTTTGGCCATATAGGAAACAGAAAGTGGATTAGTGAATATAATCAGGATATGTTAGAACAAGTAATGCAGAAAGTGAATAACCGAATTAGGAGGAAAGCTGAAAAATATATCAGAAGACAAAATCGAAATATAAAAAAACCAATCACATTTCAAAAAGGAGACCTAGTGTTAATTCGTTCACTTAGAAAAAGTAATGTTAAAGAAAACCGTTGTAAGAAATTACAACCAATGTTTGAAGGTCCATATACAATTGAAAATCAGAATGGACTAAATAGTTATATGTTAATAGATGCAGAGAACAGACTAAGAGGCATATTTCATATCAACGACATTTTTCAATATCATGAAGAGATTGAATAATGATTTCTATACCTTTAACACAAATATAATAACACTAATAACTTACTGATGTGTCCATTTTGTTCAATAGACTTGATTTGTTAAATGGTAGATGGTAGATTTCATTATTTTGAATCAATTTGACATCGTACTTGTTGAATTTTGTATATATGGAAATTAATTTGTACCCTAAAAATCATAATTTGGGGTTAGACACAAAATTGATACTATAATTGCTATAAAAATGTCTTTCTAATATAATAAAGTGGAAAAACTTACCAATTTATATTGATGAAGTTATTTTGAATGGAAATAATTCCTAGATTTTGTCTATAAACAAACAGAACACCATATCGATTATATTTTAATTAAGGTTATATTTTATTCTCTGATATCGCATCCATTGCTCCATTTGACATGACAGTTTGACCATAGAATAGCCGAACTGTGCTCCGTTGTTCTCTGTTTTGACATAGACAGCGAACAGGGATGTATTTTTACATTTTTTAACACATTTTAAATAAAAAAAAAAAAAAAAAAAAAAAATTTGATTTATTAAATTTAATAAGGTATGAGAAAATTAATATTTAAAAAAATAATAAGTAAATTATTTATTTTAAATATTATTTTTGGGGTATTGTGACGATTGGGGTTTATAGAAAATAATTTATAAGTTATATACTACATAATATTAGATATAAAAAAGATATTTGGTTGTTTTAAATAAGTTATATACTAGAGAATTTAATAAAAATATATTTATGTGAGGGCATTTTTAATAAATTAGCATAATAATTGTAAAAAGTTGTATTTTAATATTGTAAATATATATAAGTGAGCTATGTGCTTAGGCAACCAAAAATACTCTCGGAGATTGACAGATATTTATACTCTGAAGTGACGTTTAAAAATATTTACGAATATAAAGTGGGTTATAATAATATATTGTTTGAAATGTGTATTTTATTAAATTAGAATGTTAAGTTACTAATTTAATTATATATTCTGATCTGAAAAGCCTAAATGTAAACAAAATTATTAATAGAAAAGAATGGAATTCTCTGGATCTCCGGAGATGGCCATGTTTGCGAAATGGTTTGTTCCAGAAAATTCATACAAGTATGAAATAGAACAAATTGGAACAGGATCTCTTACGAGATGGTTCTAGAAATCCAAAACATATAAATACCCGTGATTTGGATTCAAGATGGCAGTTTTTGAAAGTTTTTAGTCAGAAAAGTTTTAGATAGTGCAGTCAGAAGAGTTTTAAGAAGTTTTTAGTTTTGGAAGTTTTTAGTCAGAAGTCAAGCAGTTTATTATGAAAGTTAGTTGGAGTCAGTGAATCAAGTACAAATAGTCAAAATGTTTAATATAGTGAGTTAAATGAAGATTAAAAATTATGCATATAATTTAATGCACATTTATAATTATACACAAATAATTATTGAAGATAAAAAAAGGTATATTGGAAGAAATTAAATTATATTATGGTTGGAGATTAGTATAAATCAACTTATAATAATTGGATATTGGTATATTGAAAAGAAGAATAAATATAAATGCTGTTTGCTGGTTTGGTTGGTGGTGTATAGATGCTGATGAAGAAAAATATATCTTAAATTGGTAGAAGCTGATAATTGGAAAAAGAAATTTCACAAAAACAAGGATAACCGAAGTACGAAGACTTTCAATGGTGATTAGAATATATATATATAGTGGAAAACAGTTCATTTAGGCATTCAGTGAAAGAAAGGTACAAAATTTTGTTAATATAATTTAGTTAGTGTCATAACAATTTCAATTTTGAAGATAGTTTGTTTAAATTTTAGATTGTCTATAGAATTTAATTAGTTTTATAAGAATATCAGTTCAAAGATAGTTTATTTTAAATTTACATTGACTAGGTTAGATATATATGTGTGTTTCATAATAGTTATAATAAAGATAATTTAAAAAAGTACTTACAAACTAATTCTTTGAGAACCGCGATAAAAACCCTATATTATTAAAAATACTCATTGCTCATCATTCAAACAAAAAACACATCATAACAATATATATATATATATATATATATATATATATATATATATATATATATATATATATATATATATAGGAAAGGAAAAGAAATTTAATCTTTGCAGATAAGTTAAATAGTAAACTCTTAAATATTGGGGAAATCTGTTTTGGATATATATATATAAATATATATATATATATATATATATATATATATATATATATATATATATATATATATATATATATATATATATATATATATATATCGAGAAAAGGAGTACGACCGTCAATCCAAAATAAACTAAGGTACACTCGAAGAGTGGTGGGTTTTTCGGTCAAAGTGGAGAAATAAAAGACAAAGAAGGTGGCTACTTCATCTATTTATTGAAGACGTTTCGCTTTCTGCTCAGAAAGCATCATCAGTTCATCTAAAAAGAACAATATGAAACCAAACATCCATAGAGAAGTTACAACAAAAGTGTGTTACCTTACAAAGACATGTAGCAGTCAATGATGTTAAAAATATGTTGTTGTTATTAAAGTTGTTAATATTGTTGATTCTTTTCATTTTAGTGAATTTATTAATAATTTTGAACTTCCACAAGGTTACATTTTAGTGAGTTTTGATGTGGTATCTCTTTTCACTAATTTACCTCTTTCTAGCGTTATTACCTCCTTAAGAAATCACTGGAACTCCATCCAACCTAACTGTCCTGTATCCTGGGATGTATTTGCAGAACTTTTACAATTAATATTTGACACTAATTTTTTGGTCTTTAATGACAAATATTACCTTCAAATTTTTGGGACACCTATGGGTTCCTCTATCTCTCCCATCCTGGTTATTTATGTACTGGATGATTTAGTATCTGACCGGCTTGGTCGTTTAGATTTCCAAATCCCTTTTATTAAACGGTATGTTGATGACTTATTACTAGCCTTACCTCCAGACAAGATTCAGGCCACCTTGTCTTTATTCAATGAGTTTGATCCTCATTTACAGTTCACTGTTGAACTTGAGGACTCCAACACAAATAGTATTCCCTTCTTAGACATGCGTGTCATTAGAATGGGAGATAACACCCTTACTACAAGTTGGTACAGGAAACCAATGGCCTCTAATAGGTTTCTCAACTACCACTCTTGTCATCCCTTTAAATATAAATTAAACCTTATTAAAGCTTTAAGCTGCAGGCTAAATAGACTGATACATCCGATTAATCGAAGGGAATCCTTTCAATTACTTAAAAATATTCTGATTGAGAATTCCTATCCATCCTCCCTTATTAATAAATAACTTTATACTCAAAGTTATGGTTCTTCTTTAAATGACATACCCAATGGTGACCAACTCAGAACAATATCAAATAATTCAATTAATAACACTGTTCTGCCTAATACTGTACTTGGGAATCAAACTACCCATTACTCATCTTTACCTTATTTTCCTCAAGTTACTGAGAAACTCGTTAAACTGTACAAACATAACAACGTACCGGTTAAAATTGCTATTAAGAATACTAAGACTGTCAGGAATTTGTTTTCTAAAACTAAAACACCTCTGTCCCTTCTGGATCAAGTTAATGTAATATATCATATACCTTGTGCTGAGTGTGACTCATGTTACATCGGTCAGACAGGGAGATCACTGAGAGGGCGTCTCACGACTCACCGCAGTGATATTAATTTATCTAAGCATACTTGTGCTCTTGCCCAACATGCTATCAACACTAAGCACGAAGTAAACTTTAATGAAGTTAAAATTATTGGCACTGAACGCAATCTCGTAAAAAGACAGTTTTTAGAAATGTGTTCAATATTAAAACATCCTAATACCCTTAATAAGAGAACCGACATTAGTAATTTGAGTCAAATTTATCATGCATTAATTTTACAGAATTAGGCTTGATATGTTGTTTACTTAAATTTTGTCCCACATTGGGGTTTTGTTATTACATTTTCATATAATAAATTTAAATAAAAATAAAATAAAATAAATTATTCCTTCCTTAACTTAGTTTTATCAACTTATATTTTATTAATATTTGTCAATATCACTTTTACATAATTAAGTAATTGTTCTTTTTGATAAACTTGTTTGATAAAATTAAACTGAAATTGATTCATAGAATCTTTCTCATTACGGTCCTAAATGTTTGAACCTTTGGACTGTGGAAGTTGTATTAATCTTCACCTGTTAGCTGGCTAAGTAGTGACGTCATAATATTATAATATATGATATTTTGGATTGACTTCGCATGCTTTGTTCTTTGTTGACAGATCAATCACTGTTGGGGTGAGTGGTGATTTTAACCACCTTTTCCTTTCATTGTTTGGTTTTTTAACGACAAGCTGTCAACCAAATTTATCACAAATTTTGAATATACCGCCTTATATAGAAGTTGGTAGGTTGCCTTGCTGTTTATGTCACTCTGACCTCAAGGCCACCTATTTTCACGTGTTTTCGTGGGTGTTAAACTTGTAAATTCATTTATCGGCGAGTCTCAGTAAGCTAAAGACTGGTAATTTCATTTTATCTTATTACTATTATTCTAAATAACTTATAATGTTACCTAAAGTTAAAATTAAAATCTAATTTATTAAATAAATTTGTTGGAAGTGCATTCGTATGATCTTTTTAGTTCTTTACACTTGAAAATAAACCTTAATGTTTTTTACTTAAGTTTTTATAATAACTTTTTAATACATGTTTTTTATCACATGTTCTTTTGCTGTGCTAATTTTGTTAAATTGCAAACTATACCTAGTTTCAATTAATTATTTTATACAACGTTAACTCTGAATGTCCAGTTTCGTAAGTTTTTTCATATTTTTAACATCATTGACTGCTACATGTCTTTGTAAGGTAACACACTTTTGTTGTAACTTCTCTATGGATGTTTGGTTTCATATTGTTCTTTTTAGATGAACTGATGATGCTTTCTGAGCAGAAAGCGAAACGTCTTCAATAAATAGATGAAGTAGCCACCTTCTTTGTCTTTTATTTCTCCACTTTGACCGAAAAACCCACCACTCTTCGAGTGTACCTTATATATATATATATATATATATATATATATATATATATATATATATATATATATATATATATATATATATATATATATGTTAGTTTTGATATTTCCGCGGGAGCTGTATGTTATATCAATGGTATTCCGGGTTTGACTCCGCGTTAAATGTTGTTGGTTTTGATAAAAACCATTTTGACGACGTTTCGGCAAGATCTCACTTGCCATTTTCAAGTCTCCAGCAGACCATCCAGAGAGACTTGAAAATGGCAAGTGAGATCTTGCCGAAACGTCGTCAAAATGGTTTTTATCAAAACCAACAACATTTAACGCGGAGTCAAACCCGGAATACCATTGATATAACATATATATATATATATATATATATATATATATATATATATATATATATATATATATATATATATATATATATATATATATATATAAAAGGGAGTCAATAAAAGGGCTATTGGTTAACTATTTTTTTAATCTCGAGCTTTCAGTTGTGTTTACAATTATTATCAAGAGCTAAAAAAGACAAAATATCTTACAAGGTTGAACTAAAAAGAAATAACAATTTTTGTTAACTTACCAAATGAAAATTAGTTTAGTAAGTAAAAATTACTGCTAATATGTACATCTTCAAAATATTTAATATAAAAATGTTTTAATCTAATAAATGTTTCTCCGAAAATTTTTATAATTTTGAAAACATTTTTTTAATACAAAAATAATTGAATTTATAAATAAGTTAAAATAGCAACCAATTACAAATAAGCCTCAATGTCATAAATGCCAACATAAAATTTTTATTTTTGACAATTATATGCCAAAAGTAAAATTTCGTTTAAACATTCGATAGGTATAGTCTTTATCGATTACATGCTCTGCCAAAGCACAAGATGGTTTTTTAAATTTTTTTTTTTTTGATTGCAGAATTAAAAAACCATCTTGTGCTTTGGCAGAGCATGTAATCGATAAAGACTATATTATGGATTTTGATAACATTAAAATTTTATGTAGTGAAAGTAATAAATTTAAAAGGACTTTTTTGGAAATGGTTTGTATTAGCAAAAGTGATAATAATTTAAACAAAAGATCAGAAATTCAAAATCTAAGTAAAATTTATAATTATATTCTTTCTTTATGATTTATATATAAAACTTGTAAAATGTCATATTTAATTCTCCATATATCTGTTACATTTTTTCAGACATCTGTCAACGGTGAATAAATCTTCTTCTTTTTGTTACTAAACAAAAAAGAATGTTTAAACGAAATTTTACTTTTGGCAATATAATTGTCAAAAATAAAAATTTTATGTTGGCATTTATGACATTGAGGCTTATTTGTAATTGGTTGCTATTTTAACTTATTTATAAATTCAATTATTTTTGTATTAAAAAAATGTTTTCAAAATTATAAAAATTTTCGGAGAAACATTTATTAGATTAAAACATTTTTATATTAAATATTTTGAAGATGTATTAGCAGTAATTTTTACTTACTAAACTAATTTTTATTTGGTAAGTTAACAAAAATTGTTTTTTCTTTTTAGTTCAACCTTGTAAGATATTTTGTCTTTTTTAGCTCTTGATAATAATTGTAAACACAATTGAAAGCTCGAGATTAAAAAAATAGTTAACCAATAGCCCTTTTATTGACTCCAACTCATCCAAAACAGTCAACACACCAACAACTCATTGATAACAATCCGCATTATTTACCGATTTAGTTTAATTAGCAGACTATCTAGACAGTTTTTACCTATTCATGACAAAAAATGTTAACACGGTTACTAAACAGAAATTTTCTCCAATATACTGACACTTAGAGTAGAAGTGTATTGTCTGTATTTAGCTAATTTAAAATAATACCATAACACGTGATAAATTATTAATTTCAAAATTTCACCTTGTATTATTCATTATAGACCCTACATGATATAGTTCGTTGAAATCAGGTTGTTAAAAATATTTTAAAAACATAAAAATATACAGGGTGTTTTATTAAAAATAAGGATTATGGACTATGCCAGACTTGCATGGATCACCCTGTACATTTAAATTTATATTTAAATTTAAAAGTGAACGTGTCCCAGAGTTTTTTATTATTTTCTATAATAAGGACACAAACAATTTTATTCCATAAGTAGTTTCCACACTGTATATATATATATATATATATATATATATATATATAATATATATATATATATATATATATATATATATATATATTATATATGCTTATTCCGGGTTTGACTCCGCGTTAAATGTTGTTGGTTTTGATAAAAACCATTTTGACGACGTTTCGGCAAGATCTCACTTGCCATTTTCAAGTCTCTCTGGATGGTCTGCTTCTTGTCGATGTTCGAGTGGAAGTGACGCTACGGGTGTTAGGCAGCTGGCTTTTAACAAAACCAACAACATTTAACGCGGAGTCAAACCCGGAATACCATGGGTATAACATATATATATATATATATATATATATATATATATATATATATATATATATATATATATATATATATATATATATATATATATCGAGAAAAGGGGTACGACCGTCAATCCAATATAAATTAAGGATCACTCAGACGAGTGGTGGGTTTTTTCGGTCAAAAGGTGGAGAAAAAAGACAAAGTTGATGGCTACTTCATCTATTTATTGAAGATGTTTCGCTTTCTTAATCAGAAAGCATCATCAGTTCATCTAAAAAGAACAATATGAAAAAACCACACAAGCATGGAAAAGTTGTTACATGTGTTACCTTAAAAAGATATGTAGCAGTCAGTGATATTAAAGTTGTAAAGACGCTTAAGTAAATGGACATTATACTATTACGATGTATAAACAATAAATTGAACTAAATAAAGAAACAATTTGTTCAAACTAAGCACAGCAATATCTAATAATTCAATTAATAGCATTGTTCTGCCTGATACTGATCTTGGGACTCCTACTACCCATTATTCATCTTTACCTTACTCTTCTTAAGTTACTGAGAAACTTATTAAACTTTATAAACAAAATAAAATACCTGTGAAAATCGCTGTTAAGAATGCTAAGACTGTTAGAAATTTGTTTTCAAAAACTAAAACACCCTTGTCCCTTTTGGAACAAGTCAATACCATTTATCACATCCCTTGTGCTGAGTGTGACTCATGTTATATCGGTCAGACTGGGAGATCATTGAAAGGGCGCCTTACTACACATCGTAGTGACATCAATTTATCTAAACATACTTGTGCTCTTGCCCAGCATGCTATTGATACCAAGCATAAGATAGACTTTAATGAAGTTAATATTCTTGGCACAGAACGCAATCTCGTCAAAAGACAGTTTTTGGAAATGTGTTCAATACTTAAACACCCTAATGCTCTTAATAAAAGAACAGACATCAGTAACTTGAGCCAAATATATCATGCTTTAATATTGCAGAATTAGGCTTAATAAGCTATTTACTTTAACATTGTGATTTAAGGTGTACAGGTTTACCATATTTTCTTATTAAATAATTTAAATACATATAAACATAGTAAAATAAATTTAAATAAAATAAAAAACAAAGAAATATTTCTTACTTATATTAACTTAAACTTATGTAACTTTTGACATAGTCACTCGTTGCATATAAACACATATATATTAACATATAAAATAAATTTAAATATAAAATAGAATATAAGAAATATTTCTTACTTATATTAGCTTACACTTATGCAACTTGCATTACTTTTGACCTAGTCTCGTGTTGCACATACACAGATTTGTATTAACTGTTTTTAATCAAATAGTTCAATACAGTTATATAATTGATGTGATTTATATAATACTTTATCATTTGCAGCTCCAAGTGTATGAACCTTGGACTGTTGGAAATTATAATTGATCTTCACCTGTGGCTGATTAACCAGCCACAACGTTGACGATTTATATATGAGTTTTTGGTTTGACCTCACTTGTTTGTTTGTTTTTTCTTAGCCGATCAATGGGGGACACTTGGTGCTATTAACCACCTTTCCTTTCATTTATTGGTTCCTTACAAGCAGGTTGTTACCCAAACGCATCTTATCATTTAAATAAACCGCTCTATTATTAAGGCGGGTACACATATGCGAGCAGAACTGTTCGCGAACCGTTTGTGAACGCTATATTCGTTAATTTGTACGACGGGACGAACCGCTTGCGAGCTGTTCGTTCGTTGCTCGTCAGGAACCACCGCCTGTCGGTTTTTGGGACGAACACAAAGAATGTTCGCAGAACTATAAATTGTGTCTATAAATTGTTTCTGCTAAGTGTGCGATGAGATCATTCGGTTAAACAAAATTGCTGAACGAGCGCGGCTTATTTAAAAGTAACGAGAGAAATTAATAACAGATAATGTAAACAAAATACCGAAATGTTTAGATTAACGAAGTAAATTAATTCTCGGTTTGTTATTAGATACTTAGGGTATTGGATAGCCTGAACATAAACATATTTTCAACGAACTCTTCGCGAACAGCTCACGAGCAGTTCGCAAACAGTTCGGCTCGCATATGTGTACCCACCTTAGGGGTTGGTATTTCACCTTGTTGTTTTGTCATAATTAATGACCTCAAGGTTTACTGTCTTTTTACGTTGTTGGCGCGTTTGTCTTAATTAAACACCATTTTACCCGCAGCATTCAAGAAGCCAGGAGTGGTAATTTCATTATACATTAAATTATTCAATTTTAATATTAATTACTATAATAATGCTACCTAAAGTTAAAATTAAATCATAACTATTGCTATATTGTTGGAAGTGCATCTATGATTTTCTTAGTTCCTCATTCTCTTTTTCAATGTTTTTTTACTTATACATGTTTATATAAAAAAAACCACATGTTCTTTTTGCTGTGCTTAGTTTGAACAAATTGTTAACTTTATTTAGTTCAATTTATTGTTTATACATCGTAATCGTATAATGTCCATTTACTTAAGCGTCTTTACAACTTATAACTTTACAATATATATATATATATATATATATATATATATATATATATATATATATATATATATATATATATATATATATATATATATATATATATATATATCTTTTTAAGGTAACACATGTAACAACTTTTCCATGCTTGTGTGATTTTTTCATATTGTTCTTTTTAGATGAACTGATGATGCTTTCTGATTAAGAAAGCGAGACGTCTTCAATAAATAGATGAAGTAGCCATCAACTTTGTCTTTTTTCTCTACTTTTTGACCGAAAAAATCCACCACTCGTCTGAGTGATCATTAATTATATATATATATATATATATATATATATATATATATATATATATATATATATATATATATATATATATATATATTAAAAGTGATTATTTCGACCAAAAAATAATTTATAAATCTGTAGGAAATATCAGATATAGTGGTATATAATTAAAATCTTTGTTTTTTTCTAAGACTCAATATTTCGCCATTTATTTTATAGCTTCATCAGGGGTAAAGTGTAAAACAATTAGAATCATTACAAACAAATGATGTACAAATAGATTTAAAAAACACTCACAGAAATTAAAAGATTTCACAAATAAAACTAACATTGAAGTATGTAAACTTTTGAATGTCAAGATTAAACTGTCCTAAGCAAGTTCTCCACAGCAGTACGATAAAAAAAATGTTTTAAATGTTCAAATAAAAACAACAATAAAATAAAAGAAACGTTAGAAGAATGATATTTCTGTGGTGAGTTATTAAGGTTAATTGTTATTAAGGTGAATGTTAGCTATTTTGAATATTTATAAAGTTTTATAATTTAAAGTGTTTTTATTTTAAAATACGAGCTTTGTTATAGTCAAGCATATGACCGGTGTTTTCATAGTGCTCAACTACTGCACAAGTATTTTCTCCCAAACGGCAGTTAATTTTAGGTTGTGTGATGCGTTGTTTTAGCCATTGTGATGTTTGGCCAATGTAGCTATTTTGACATCCTAGACACGGTATTTCATAAACAACATTACTTTTATATAGGGTTGGTACTGGGTCTTTGATTTTTGAAAATAGCTGTTCATGGTATTATATTTAGATATACTAATATTAGGAACATTTTTGAATATGGATATGACAGAATCAGTTAGACCATTAATAAAGGGGAGTTTTTTTATATCTAATTGATTTGTTGTTAGAATCATGAACCGGACAATCATAGAAATTACTGCTGTAAATAAGTTTTTTTTTAATTTGTTTAGGATAGCCGTTATTGCGAAAAATTTTATATTACTAAATAAAAAAGAATTTTTAAAAAAAATTTTAGTTTTTGGCAATATAACAGTAAAAAATGAAAATTTTAAGTTGGTATTCATGACATTGAGGCTTATTTGTAATTGGTCGCTATTCTAACTTATTTATAAATTCAATTGTTTTTGTGTTAAAAAAGTTTTTCAAAATTATATTACAAAATTTAAGAGAAACATTTATTAGATAGGCAAAATTTTTAGAATAGTTTTTTGAAATATGTTTAGCAGCATAAATTTATTAACAAAACTAATTTTATTTGGCGAGTTGATATATTTTTTTTCTAGTTCCACTTTGTAAGATATTGTGTATTTTTTAGCAGCTCTTGAAAATGATTGTAAACACAATTGAAAGCTCGAGATAAAAAATAGTTACCTAATAGCCCCTTTTATTGACTTCAACCAATCCAAAACATATTTATATATTTTTTCCAAACGAGTCACAAGTACTTCTTTTTTCTTATACATATATATATATATATATATATATATATATATATATATATATATATATATATATATATATATATATATATATATACAAAACTCAAATATTTGGGTGTGCAGCTGAAGATAAGACAAAGAAATACTCTTTTTAGTAAACCAAGCTTTCGCAAATCTTTATTTGCATCATCAGGGTGCTACAATAAACAAAATTAGTACAAAATACAGAAAAGAATTATTTTGCATCTTACACTAATTGAGATTAGTTGTCGTGATGTTTATTAAATGAAATGAGCAACTCATTTGACCCCTACAAATGATGGCGAAAACTATCCAAAATTGTTTAAAAAAAAACGTTCTTTAACAAATACATATTTAAAACACTTTAAAACACATATACATGAACACTTAAATAAACTTTTTTTTTTTTAAACAATTTTGGATAGTTTTCGCCATCATTTGTAGGGGTCAACTTCAAATAAACTTATAGAATGTTTAGAAATTTATATACACCAATTGTTTTAAAATTCGGAGAAAAAGAAAAATAGTAAATTATATAACATATATGCTTCGATTGTTTTATTTTTCACTATTATGCCCAGTATTTTTTCTACAGTCCCCCACGTTTGGGTGATATTTATAATAATACTGAAATTTAGCCTAGATATAAATGCAGTTACTGATTTAGTAAAATTCAATAAAATTGACAAAACAAAAAAACAAAAATAAATTAATCATTATCTTAAATAGAGGCGACAAATTGTAAATGAGATGTTCAAATTTAATCTCAGGGTTCTTTGTAAGTTTAAAATATCTTTGAAGTTTAATAGTGTTTAATACATACAACATAAATAGAAGGAAATAGAAGAAGGACACAAATTTTGGGTATAATTAAAATATATAAAATGATAAAATACATTAAAAAATTTTATTACACAAATCAAATTTAAATATCGCTCCGTTCTTAACATGAAAATTGAAAAACCGCGCAGCCAAAATTAATTTGCTTTACTTTGTAACCTATAGTACTTTAAAGAACTTAAAAAACAACTTTAAAAATTTAATTATTTACTGTTACTGTTACTATTTATTTCAAAAATTTGTATCTCTGTAACATTGTTCTCAAATTTTAAGAAACTGATTAACTTTCAATTTCTTTCAATTCTAAAATTGACCTGGATACTCTCTTGTAAACTCGCTAGCAAAACTTCTTCCTTGGATCTGCTCCCAAAAACAAATCTCGATGTCACGTCCTAACTAGGGATGGCGGTTTTTGACAAAACACCGGTTTTCGGTTATACCGGTTTTTTTTTGCTTACGGTTTAACCTGGCGGTTATAACCGGCCAAAAAAAAACGGTTTTTGCTAAAACCGGTTTTCGGTTTTTTTAATCCAATAGTTACAAAGTTACATTTACAATGCACTTTAGTTTGCGATACTTCATTCGACTCGATATCAATATGATCAAAATTAGAACTATCGAAAAAACATCAATATCAATATAAATAAAACACAATTTTTAATAAAACCATTTTATTCTATTAATTATTATATTTATTTATTATTTTATTATTAATTGTGATTATGATTATTATGATTATTATTAAATATAATATAGCGTAAGATTAATATATATATATTGCAATAATATACAATAAAAGAATATGAAGTAATATTTTAAGTAAAAAAGTATAGGTTAGAAGGTTACAAATAGATTATATTATATGAAATGGATTTAGCATTATGTTGGCCAGTATTTTTCATGAAGCCTATTAAGAAAAGCTCGTTCATATAATATGTTGGTCGGTTAAGTTATTAGCTATAAAAGCCAAGCCTGCCATACAGGTTCTGTTCTGATCCCAGAATGAAAACGGATCACTTGGCAGCAAAGGCCGCTGCAGATATAGAGTCAGTTCATTTGAAAAAGAACTTTGAATCTGTGTGTCCTGAGAACTTGAACTGAAACCACTGTTCACCAACTCCAGATCGTGTGAAGACCAAATAGGGTTTGATTTTAAACTCACTTTGGCTTCTTCATTCTGGAGGGAGCAGGAAAGAGAAAGTTTTCCGATTTCGGTAAGTTACGTCCTAACTTCCGAGCCTAAATTGGATGTGACTGTCTCCGCTATATACGGATTCAAATATAATTTTTTGAACCTCGGGTCCGTGATTGTAGCATGGCAAAGCAGGGGATTTCGTAAAAGCCTAGTGCCCCTCTCTTGAAGGCTAGTTATAAGCTTTTGGCATAACTTTTGAGCTGTACTAAGGTTTGGCTTGAGGTTTCTTAAAAATCTTTCGATAATAGACACAAGGGGGATAACAAGGCTAGCAGTAATGTACTGGGAACCCGAGATCTCCTTTGTGGCCTCATCGAAAGGCGATAAAATGCTTACAATTTCAGTGATTAGTTTTATATCTAAATCAGAAATCATTCTTGGTGCTTTTTTAATTGAGGGATCTGCAAATATTGCAGCTATATATGGGGACATTAGTGTAAATCTTTTAAGCATATGGTAGACAGAATTCCATCTGGTTGTAGTCAGATGCAGAGAGCAGTAAACCAAAATTATTATACTACTGCTCAACAGAGAGCGCTAAAATAATTCAGGTTCTATTGTCAATGAATATAATGAGAGTAGAATATAATATGCAATTATTGTATTCAATTAATGATGCAAATTTAATTTACCATTTAAAAATGTAATCCTCTAAAATACCCACCAACTTTCCTCTCCTCCCAAACCCAAAAAATTCCCCACCCCAACCATTTCAACTTATAAAAAATTTCCCAGACTCTTTCAAATGGGATTTAAAAAAAATAATATCAACATAAATATTTTACTTAAAAAAAAATCGGTTGCCTGTAAAGTCGGTTTTACGGGCGAAGATTTTACGTGACAACGTCTTTTTCTCGGTAGAATATTTATTGATATGAATATTATTAAATTGCACAATAGGAACAAGGAATTGAATGAAAATAAGAATTGCACAAATTTTAACTATAGAAATATATTTTGTTTACTAAAACATTGTACATGTAAACTTAAACTTAACTAATTTACGGTTAGGTTAGAGGTTATAATCTGTTATTTTAAATGTTTGACTAGCAATACGCGCTGTTTCTTCTCAATCGACTGAATTACGATTGATTGCAGAGTGATTTAAACTAATAATTTACTTAACACTATCAACATTTGTCAATAGTATGACATAACCTATAAACTCAGCTTCTCAACTTTTGTGTCAATCTAACAATTAATCAATCAATCATAGTTTACGATAATGAAATATTAGTGTACAATTTTTTACCTTTATTGTTGTAGTTGTTGTGAATGACGAATCTAAGCACTCCACATTTTCACTACAGACACAGCTGACGATACTTTAACCACACGTGTAAACTTGTATTATGACGCTTTCTCGGTTTTCCAACGCCAAGAACGCTCGAGAAAGACAGAGACACAAGCACGCACCGATTCAACGCGCCTAATTCTCTAGTACTGCGCGCGCAGCGGACCGATCATGTTTGAGTGGGAGAGAGACGCAAGGCATTCGCCGGTCCGGCGGGCCTCTCTCTCGTTCGGTGACTCATAGTAACAGACGTGAGCGGGCGTTACACTTTTTCATGAGTGACTCCGAGCCACAACCTAATTTAAGACGTTGTCACGTCAATAAATTGAATAATGCAATCCATCTTTTATTTTTACTACCATTAAAAAAAAATTATCATGTTTTACTTTTAACACGTTTGTGTATTTGTATAATAGGTACATTTTAACCCATTTAATACTTCCTGTATGGATGTATCGTTTTGAAAACGTAGGGAAATCCTTGGAGATTCGTATTCGTAATCGGTAATTCGATATTTATAGTCAGAACATTATTTTTGGTAATCAGAAACAACCAGAAACAACCATGCACCCACTTTCAATGTCAAGAGTCAAGTGTGAAAAATAGATGATGTAAAAGATCACTTCTTATGTAAATATTATGATTACAAATACCTTTTCAACGAAATATTATAATAAAACTTAATTGTTTCTGGCTGATGAGAGTTTGCACTCAGTTTCAGTTTGCTTCTGTATTTATAAAATAGAATAAAATTTCAATTATGGTTTTGTTTGGAATAATTACTTGAAAATAATAATTATGATTGAGATCCAAAAAAATACCTAACCTAATCATAATATCCGTAAAAACCTAATAACCGGTTTTTACTTTAAAAATAAAAAACCGGTTATAACCGGGACAAAAAAACAACCGATAAAACCGGTTATTGCGAAGTAAAAAAACCGGTTTTCGGTTAAAACCGGTAGGTTTTTTCCATCCCTAGTCCTAACTAAAACTCGTATCCTCTTTTTGATACTAATTCTCCTAGCCTAAGCTTCTCCCGATGCAATGATAATTTATTGGTACTTACAAATACTGTTAACATTAACTTCTAAACTGCTACCAATCAGCATATATAGAACCGCCACCGTTACCACTTTTTCAAACACTTTCGAAAACAAAATTACTTTTTAATTCACACAACTTAATTTTTTTTTTACCTTTTAAATTCACTGGCATGCAATCTCTTTTCTGCTTCATATGTTATTCTTTTCACGAACAGACATTGGCAGTCTTTTTTTCGCTTTCAAAATTCCATCAAACACACTAGTAGAATTACCAATTCCTCAGAAATCTATCCAATTTTTAATTTTCTGGTTTTTAATATACCTTAAACAGAAAGAAGACTTTGTATAAATTAGCTTTCTCAAACTTTCTCCGATTTAAACGACAATAGCTTAATATAATTAATCGCTCTTTTTATATTATCATCGGTAAAAACAAGTTCAAACGGTTTTCCCTGAATTTTAAAACGAAACATTTTCTATTCACTTACACACCACAGTGTAAGTGTTTTTTATGTTGGCTCTTGTTGTTTTTAATATATTTGCCTAGGTTGTTATTTCTGGTATTATTCCTTTCTTTTTTATGTGCTTGGCTATTTTTGTTGATATTTTGCCTGTGTATGTAATCGAGCGTGTAGTACAATCGAGGTGTGTACAAACTTAAATGTGGCGACTGCCCAAAAACTTACATTGGTCAGCACCGGTAAGATGTTGGATGGTTTCCTGAGTTTGACATCCATATCGGCATTTGTCATTTTGGACCTAAGGGTCTTTGATGATATATTTCAAGTAATTTTTGGTTAGTATAACCTGATTATGAATGGCCAGTAGTGAACCTTCAGTTTCAGGAAACATCTTTCCTGATGTCAGTCAATAGTTCGACGCTCTATTGTCGACATGGTCTTGACTGACCTCATTGGGATGTCGCCCGTGCAGAGGTTTACCCATCCAGGTGCGCATTTTTTCGTCCTTAGTAAGATGGTTTATGCGCATTTCTGGTTCCCTCAAATGCGATGTAGAGTAGACATCTCAGCCTGCACCTGAAAATAAATTCTTAAATTATTAATCTGTTTTTCTAGTTGCTCACTTATATCCGTAAGTCCTCATCCTCCTAAATACTCGGAATCGGGTGGCCAAAAAATATAAACATACGTTAAAAATGAAAAATGTATCTAACTTCGGTAAAAAGAAATATCCTATTCCATATAAGTATTGACAAAGTGTATATAAACAATTGAGAAAATGGTAGACGATAAGATAACAGAGAGGTGAAATTCTCAATACATATCTCCGGTTGTTATTCATAAGAAAACTAATTTGGATTTGCTATTGTATTTAGAAGCGTGAAATCTTTAGCAACATACTACCTGTCAATACGAGACACCTTTGAATATAGAATTAATTTTCGGTATCACATCTTTTCTCTAAAGTAGATTTAATATATAAATCTTGCCTGTGTGAGTCCATTTTAAATAGCAACGACCGGTTTTGCATACTATAATGTGCTATGCATCTTTAGGTCAACGGTACACGGTAAACTAAATGCTGAAAATATAATAACCCGTATTAGAGTGCTCTATGGTACAGAATATACAGGGTGGTCCTTAAGTAATTGTACAAAAAGAAACAGTAGATTCTACACTTTAAAATATCACAATGTAAGCCAAATTGCTTTAATAAAATTATGATATTAAGAAAGATATATGGTGTTAAAGTGGAAGTTTAAATTACTTTTCGTAATAACTTTCATGTTTGTGAACACGTATGTATAAAAATTTAAAACTAAGTACTTTTGAATAAGGGGAATCACAGTTTGATACACACTTTGATGTAGCTGATAGAGGGCGCCACAGTGGCATAAATTATCACTTATCTTTTTTGCTCTTCATGTTGTTGGTATTTGTGACAAAAAATATTAAAGATACATTATTTTAACAAAAAAAGGTATACCTGTTATAACTTCAAAACTCAACAATTTTCGAGATAAGCGTATTTTATAAATCAGCTGTATAATTCTGATTTAACGCAATTATTTCGGGCAACGAAAAAGAATTAGACAAAATCATCAATACTTCTGAATTTTGAAGTAATTTTAATATTTATTTATTATTTATATTTTAAACAAATTACATTATATTAAAATAATTTAATAAATTATGTGTGCTAGCAATGCCACCTGCTAAATTAGCAACAAAATACAGACCCGTCAAAGTGAGATTAAATATTAAGTTATTAATAAAATATAAATTTGATATTTAATAGTTAATTTGATAATAAATTTAATGTATATATAAAATAAATAAGATAAATCAAATAAATAAATAAAATTTGATTATAGTATGAAAGGAATTTAATAACAACTAACGTTAAAAAATATATGATGACTAGAAACGAATTGATAGAGAGTAGTAAATCGATGTGAAGACCGTTATTTCGTAAAGCTACTCGTGACACTGTCTCGTAGCGCTTCTTCCGTGACGCTCGCCTCAGCATTTTACAGTAGAGAAAAAGTAATACAAAGTATAGAAACTTATAGAAGTGATAGTGAAAGGAAATTGAAACGTGATGACCGCCAACGTATGAATACGGACACGGCACCTAAAGAATAAGATAGAAGCTTCTCTCCAATAAGACATTTAGCAGCCATAACAAAGCATTTTGTGATACTACATTGGCATCTTTGAGTTGTTTTAATAAGAACAAACTATTAATTACGCTTATCCACAGGTTTTCAGTGTTTTAGCACACAAATATCACAACTAAGAATTATTATGCAGCTGACTTATAAAATGCGATTATCTCGAAAACAGTTGAATTTTAAAGTATTAATTGGTATACCTTTTGGCGCACTCTATCAGTTACATCAAAGTATGTATAAAATTATAATTTCTCCTACTTAAAAGCATCCAATTATAAATTTTTATTTATAAATATTTACAAACGTGAAAGTTATAGCTAAAAATCAAATTTTAAATTTCCACTTTATCACCCAGTATCTTTCTTAATATCAACATTTTATTAAAGCAAGTTAAATCGTAAAAATATTTTCAAGAGCAGAATCTACGGTTTCTTTTTGTACAATTACTTAAGGACCACCCTGTGTAGCAATTATGCCAACATTATATATGTGTGATTATTAAATATAAATTTAAATTGATTAAATAAAAAATTAAGTGAAAAATGATTTAGTAAAATTAAATTAAATAAATATTACTTAATGTTTAAACTTAAAAACTACTAAAAAACTACTTAAAACATAGTTTAAAAATCCGTTAAGGTAAACTGGTGACAGGTGATCATCGGTTTAACTTTAGCGTTCGGCTATGTAGGTATTGTGTAAATTGTTAGGTAATAGCAATTAAGCAATTGTAATTGTGAAGAGGTATATTTTGAAATATATGTAATTTAAAACATAATGACGGTATTAGATTTTTGTTTTGATACATTGCAGCGACAGCCGCTTATACGTATTTCGACCTCTTTAGGTCTCCTCAGAGCGGTATAGCCACTACTCTGAACCAAAACAAAAATCTTTCCCGTCCTAGACAATAGTTATCAAAATAACTATATACAGACGTAACTACGCCATCTAAAAACAAAAAGAGAAATCAAACGATTTCTACCTGGCGAAACCGAATTCAAATTTTTACCAACTGTGCTTCCTAAAACTTGCGAAGCAAACAGCTTGATAAATTACTCGGCAAGGAATTCTAAAATTGCATTCCACATGCCGTTCATCATGGTCAAAATTCGTAGTGAATTCAGTTTCTGGTACTCCAACCGAAGTAAAGTAATAAAACATAATGATGGTATTAGATTTGATTAGATAAAAATTTGAAAAAAATAAAAATTTGAATTCGGTTTCGCCAGGTAGAAATCGTTTGATTTCTCTTTTTGTATATAATTTATTGAAATTATTTATTTAGAGCAGACAGCACTGTGACAAAGTAGAATAAGATAGATGTTCTATTTTTTTGATGTCAGTTTGGGTGTGTAATTACTCCATCTTGTAATTATCAAGTTATTGAAGATTCAATTTTGGTCTGTATTTGGGCAGAAAAGAAATTATTATGATGTCAATTTCAAAAATTAAAATTAAAAAACATTTAAGAACAAACAGAACACATTCACAAAAGACAATACAGACATTTAATTTAAAAAGAGGGTACTTTACTACAGATTTACAATTTTAAACTTATAACTCAACATTTAATTCAATATTAGGTAGAACTCTTATGTAAAAGTATGTACGAATAAAAAGTGTTTTATTTTAATAATATGAATAAAAGATTTGTTTTCACGTACAAAGCGTCTATGTATCTGTTGCTGTCTTTTTCATTTTATTCGGATCTACTCTGTATGAGTACAAGAAACAAATTCGTTAAGGATTTCTGTTATACCTTGCAATTTTAGAAGGTTCAGATTAAAGCAGAAATCTGAATTTGTTTCGAAACTATCTTACCGATTTTTCTATCAGATGTCGCTATTGCGTCCATAACGAAACCATTTTATTGTTGCTTCTAAAAAGACAGAGAAGATTTATTTTTCACGTTGAGAACGCCTATGAATAACTGTTCTGATGAGACTTATTAAGTCAAAATACGTATCAACAGATACATAGACGCTTTGTACGTGAAATCAAATCTTTGCTGTCTTTTTCATTTTAAAAGGTAATTTTGTTTTCGAATTTTTTTAAAAAGTGGTAGCAGAGTCTGTTCCATGTATGCTAATTAGCAGTAGTGCAGAAGATAACAGCATTTTTAAGTAACAATCGATTATCATTGCATCGGGAGAAGCTTAGGCTAGGAGAATTAGTATCCAAAAGGTGATAGGAGTTTTAGTTAGGACGCGAGATCAAGATTCGTTTTGGTAACAGATCCAAGGAAAAAGTTTAGGTAGCGAGTTAACAAGAAAGTATCCGGGTCAACTTTATAATTAAAAATCTTATTTCCTTCTATTGCTGTTGTAAGAAAGTTGTGCTGTTGTTCTGAACAAAGAACCCTGAGAATAAATTTAAACATGAGATTTACATTTTGGCATCTGTAATATTAAGATAGTTGAGATATTTATTGAATAAAAAGCTGATTAATTTATTTTTGTTTTGTTTGTTGTGTCAATTGTATTGAATTTTATAAAATTAGTAAATTTAAATCTCGAGTAAATTTTAATATCATAATATATATATATATATATATATATATTTATATATATATATATATATATATATATATATATATATATATTATTGTGATATTTAAAGTCTTGGTGCGCCAAGCAATAATTAGCTAATTAATTGTTTTGATTAATTAAAATTATTTAAATGATATGATTATGACTCTATCACAATTTTTAATTCTTTTATCTCAGGGTTAAATTCGTGCTTCAATATCTATGCTATTACATGTGAAAGGTAAGGTCCAAAGAATACCGGAATAATAAAAAATACATATGATCTAACACTATATATTGAAATAAAAATAATGAAATAATTCACACTCAAAAGTTTTCAATAAACAAATCTCATATAATGATTCTCTAAATTTTGTTCTACGTACGTGAACAATCAAAATTAATGGTACAAACAATATTAATTGAAATCTCAAAATCCCAAACTATTCTAACTCTCCTAATCAAAATATTTATATCCTTTCTACATTAAGTGTAAAAATTGTGTTATCAATAAAAGAAAAAACTGCAGAAAACAAAAATATCTCTCTCTGATGATGAGTGGTCCAAATCCTTGTTCCTTGTAGACTATATTATCTCCTCTCAACCGCTCCCTATGTAATCAGCAATCTTACAACAGATTGTTGCAAGTATATCGTCCTTAATGATCTCCTTCAAAAGCACAAATCATTCAAATTATGATAGCCTTTCTCCTCTTGATAAACTGAATCTCTCGTTGGCCCGAGTGAAAAATGACTCTTGGAATATCTTCTCTTTACGATAAACTGAATCTCTCGTTGGCCTGAACAGTGACTCTTGGAATATAAGTAGAGAAATATGACTTACAATATTTGCTGCTTCAGCTTCTGTCAGATACACTAACTCCACAAAAACTCACTAACATTCAACACTACTGCTTGCTACTTCTCGGGAACCGCCAGAGAACAATCACTCTTTGTCTTACAGACTTGGAAAACCAACTGATTATCTTTTCTCTCTCCTAAATCTAGCTAAACTTTCATTCCTACATACCTATCCCACCTTTTTCAATCTCCGCCAATCAAAACTCGTCACAATTCCCCCATTTTTTCATTTCGATAACAAACAAACTTTTACCTATAATTATAAAATTTCCTAAAACTTATTTACAAATAATATTTTTCTATAATTCTTAAAAACTAACAAAAACCTCTTTCTAAAATTTCTTCTATTGTCTCTAATCACTATATTAATGTATTTGGAAAACCAGGTTCAATTGTCTTTGGATTTCACTTAAAATTATGCGGGTCACTCAAGTATAACAAAGAAATAATTTATGCATAGCTTACATTTTGTTTAATACAGGTAATCCAAGAATTTAAAAACTTTCCTTCTTCGAAATGTTTGTTGGTTATTATCCTACTTATCTGAATTATTTTAATGTTTTTGAACTTTGAAATATTTTAATCAACCCAATATTTTTCTCGATTTTACATATCATAACAAATCCCCGCCATTTGATCTGCCGAAAACTCTTTGTTAAATTTTAAAAATGACAAAAGTTTTCCAGGATCAAATTATTTCACTATGTTATTAAAATCTATTCATGATATTGATAGATGTCGTGAATGTTAAAATACCCCGTATATTGCCTGTCTTTATACGGGATTGGATATATTTTCGTTTTAAATTTTTCCAAATATTTTCCCTTAAAAGAAAGTTCATAATTTTTAGCCACTCGGTTTACTTCATTAACAAGATCTCCATGGTTTCCTAAAATCTTCTCTATTTTCTTTCCCATGTTTTCTCCACAATTTATTTTTCTTTCATCCTCCTTTTGTTCACATGTGTTCACTGTCCATAATACTTCTTCACAAAATTCTGGATTCTCGTCCATCAGTGCCATTTTTTCTTCTGTTTTCTTTTTATCCTCTAATTCCCTTTGGTATTCCGAGCACCATGTTTCTATTCCTTTCATTTCTCTGATGATACCTTCTTTTTCTTCCTGCTTCCATTCTGTTTTATCGTCGGTTGCCAACAATTCTTCTGTACCTTCTATTTCCTGTTTTTCTCTGGTCTCCATCTTATTTTCCTGCTTTCTTTTCGAACTCTTCTTCTTTTTCTTCCTTCTCTTTATCTCTTCTGTTAAATCTTGTTCTTGTACTTTCAGTTTATCCTGTACAGTCATATCGATTTCTTTGCGTTTTTCCTGTGCATTGATCCTTCCAGAATTTGTTTTCCTATCTGTTTGCTTTTCTTCTCCTGTGTTCTGTCTTCTCTGTCTGGTTCTGCTCTGATTTCCAGTTTATTTTCCGAAAAATTTATGGTGATATCTTTTTTCCTCAATTCATCAATTCCCGCTATCATATCATGATTTAAATCTTCAATCACCACACATTTCATAATATGGAATTTGTTTCCCACTCTTATCTGTACTCCCAAACCTTCGTTTACTGTCGTCAAATTTTTATTGTTTGCACCCACTAAATCAACCCTAGGAATCTTATACACAAATCTGTCCAAATTTAATTCTTTTACTAGTTTTTTATTGATTAGCGATATCTCCGAGCCAGAATCAATCACAATTTTAATCGCTTTATGTTTTATAATTGCATCTAAAAATATTAGATTAGAATTAGAAATTTGTCTTTCGTTTCCTATTGCTACATGATTTATCTCCCTTCTATTTTGTTGTTGGAAGCTCTGGTTATTTCTATCGTCCCTTTGTTCGTTAGTATTCCTATTCGGAGGATTTTGTGCATCTCTATTCCTGTTGTGATTTTCATTTGTTCTATTTTGTGTATCATTCCGGTTATCGTAATTTTGTTGTCTATTGTAATTATTGTAATTTCTCGGCCTATATTCGTTTGTTGATCTGGGATGTCGGTTTCTCTGGTCATAATTTGATGAATACCTTCTTTCCGGTCCATTATATTGGTCATGTTGTCTTCTATTTCTCATTTCTTTTCTTTTCGCTTCTTTTAATTGAAGGAATTGGCACAAACTATCAATATCTTGATAGTTTCTCAAAATCACGTGATCTTCCAACGTTTCCTCAAAATGTCTGCTGATCATTTCTACCAGCTGTTCGGTAGAATATTTGTATTCTAGATATTTTGAATTGTTATATATCTGCAAAGCATATCTTTCTTCAGATATTCCCATTTTTTCGTGATATTTTCCATTCTGTAGCTCTTGGTTGATTTCTCTCTGTTTATTTTTCCCCCAGAAATAGTTGAGAAATTTATTTTCAAAATCTGTCCAATTTTCAAACTCATCTTCCTTGCTTTCATACCATAACGCTGCTCCTTCTTTCAAATGGTTTCTAATTGTTTCTTTGCAATCGTCAAAATATCTAATATGTTGTAATTTGGTTTTCAAATTTTTAACAAACGGTACTGGGTGTGTTTTCCGAATATCCCCGCCAAACTGTATTTTTATGTCACCCGGACTTTGGATGAGTACTTCTCTCCTGTCTCCCATCTCTCGTTGTTTTCTGATATCCTCAATTTGTTTTTCTATTTCTTTCTTGTCTTCTTGTAAAGCCATTTCAAATTTTGTTTCTAACTGTTCTAATTCCTTTTTCTGTACAGTCTTAATATCTTTCATTTTAGTTTCTATTTCTTCTCTCTGCATCTCTAGTTTCCTCTCTGTTTCTTCTCTGACTTTTTCTAAACAGACTTTTACCTCATTTTCATATTTGTCCAAACGCTTTTCCATTTTTTTATCATTTTCTTCTAATTTTTGTTCATAGTTTTCCAAACGCTGCTCTATATTTCTGTTATTTAGTTCTATTGTTTGTTTTGTTTCTTGTTGATTTCTATCCATTTTTAGTGATGTTTCTTGTTGGTTTCTCTCTATTGTTTGTGTCTGTATTTGCATCATTGCTAATAATTTTTCCAGCATTCCTGTTTTTTTTCTTTCCTCCATTAGTGTGGCATTTCCTTCATTATCCGATCCTTCATCAATAATTGTTTCCTCTTCTATCTTATCCTCTTTCCTTTCTTGCGTTTTACTTTGACTCCTTGTGGTCGACATATTGTTTCTTTTCGTTACTGTTTTTGTCCCCGCCAAATGTGAAATTTTACAACACTCTATATGTTTCAGAACACGACAATATTTCTCCCCAAATGTATTAAATTTTCACGACAAATATCAAATATGCAATCAGTAAAATTCAAATAATTCAAAATAAATATCAAATGTACGATTGGTAAAGAAAATAAAATCAAATAATTCAATAGCAGTAAATATCCACTAACTACGATCAATCAATAAATCAATTTTATATTCCCTGGAAAAATTGTCAAAATACTTTCAAATTCAAATTCCCTCAATGTTATATGTTTTTATCTCTGGATCACCTGTACTTATTCCAGATCTCTTTCCCTTCCTTCAAATGTAAAGCTGCGATATTTTCAAGCCCCACGTTTTGGAAGCCAGTTATTGTGATATTTAAAGTCTTGGTGCGCCAAGCAATAATTAGCTAATTAATTTTTTTGATTGATTAAAATTATTTAAATGATATGATTATGACTCTATCACAATTTTTAATTCTTTTATCTCGGGGTTAAATTCGTGCTTCAATATCTATGCTATTATATGTAAAAGGTAAGGTCCAAAGAATACCGGAATAATAAAAAACACATATGATCTAACACTATATATTGAAATAAAAATAATGAAATAATTCACACTCAAAAGTTTTCAATAAACAAATCTCATATAATGATTCTCAAAATTTTGTTCTACGTACGTGAACAATCAAAATTAATGGTACAAACAATATTAATTGAAATCTCAAAATCCCAAACTATTCTAACTCTCCTAATCAAAATATTTATATCCTTTCTACATTAAGTGTAAAAATTGTGTTATCAATAAAAGAAAAAACTACAGAAAACAAAAATATCTCTCTCTGATGATGAGTGGTCCAAATCCTTGTTCCTTGTAGACTATATTATCTCCTCTCAACCGCTCCCTATGTAATCAGCAATCTTACAACAGATTCTTGCAAGTATATCGTCCTTAATGATCTCCTTCAAAAGCACAAATCATTCAAATTATGATAGCCTTTCTCCTCTCGATAAACTGAATCTCTCGTTGGCCCGAGTAAAAAATGACTCTTGGAATATCTTCTCTTTACGATAAACTGAATCTCTCGTTGGCCTGAACAGTGACTCTTGGAATATAAGTAGAGAAATATGACTTACAATATTTGCTGCTTCAGCTTCTGTCAGATACACTAACTCCACAAAAACTCACTAACATTCAACACTACTGCTTGCTACTTCTCGGGAACCGCCAGAGAACAATCACTCTTTGTCTTACAGACTTGGAAAACCAACTGATTATCTTTTCTCTCTCCTAAATCTAGCTAAACTTTCATTCCTACATACCTATCCCACCTTTTTCAATCTCCGTCAATCAAAACTCGTCACAATTCCCCCATTTTTTCATTTCGATAACAAACAAACTTTTACCTATAATTATAAAATTTCCTAAAACTTATTTACAAATAATATTTTTCTATAATTCTTAAAAACTAACAAAAACCTCTTTCTAAAATCTCTTCTATTGTCTCTAATCACTGCATTAATGTATTTGGAAAACCCGGTTCAATTGTCTTTGGATTTCACTTAAAATTATGCGGGTCACTCAAGTATAACAAAGAAATAATTTATGCATAGCTTACATTTTTGTTTAATACAGGTAATCCAAGAATTTAAAAACTTTCCTTCTTCGAAATGTTTGTTGGTTATTATCCTACTTATCTGAATTATTTTAATGTTTTTGAACTTTGAAATATTTTAATCAACCCAATATTTTTCTCGATTTTACATATCATAACAATATATATATATATATATATATATATATATATATATATATATATATATATATATATATATATATATATATATATATATATATATATATATTATATATATATATATATATATATATATATATATATGTATTATATAGATATATATATATATATATATATATATATATATATATCTATATAATACATAATATATATTTATATGTATTTATATATATATATATATATATATATATATATATATATAGATATAGTAAAACTACGTTTCGCTTTATATTTCTAAAGCTTCATCAGTTCTCTAAAATATAACAGATGACATAGAGTTTATAAGAAATACAGATGTTTATAGTTTATAACTTACTATGTAGTATATGTATGTATATTATATGTAGTATATTATACTTAATATGTAGTATATTATCGATGTTATTATATATCTACTGTAAACTTTACTCATTATTTAAAACTAACTTAACAACAAAAAACACACAAACTCTGCAGAAAATAATGTTCATATTCGTAGATACGAAGATTTAAAAATTTTTAAACAAACATTTGGCTTCATTTAGATGGTTCTCCACTGAAGGCAAACAAAGCTCTGCTCTGATTTATTGCGATCTATGCAAACAACTTGACGCTATACCGAAAATTTTTTAAGGGCCATATGTCACCAAACTCCAATGTTTGAGACAATTATGAACTTCTACAGGGGTCATTGCATGATTAGTTGGACGGGTGGATTTGTATGGCGGAAATATTTGATATATTATTTTTAATTCATGTTTTAATGAAACTTGGAAATAGGGGATGATTGTGTTATTATTTTGAATGGAAAATAAGCCAAATTTTAACTGAAGAATAGGTGTTATTTATTTCGTAAGATGAGAGAGTGGTAAACCTGGCTCAAATTGTCGATGTCGGTTCTTTTGTTTATTACCTATGAGTTTTTGAAGATCTCACACATTTCAATAAAGGAGCGTTTCTGATGGTTATTTTGTTTCAGCAGTATTTTGGTATTTGTGAAGTCAATGTGATGTTTGGTGGAAATGGCGTGTTGTGCAAGGGTTTGGAAAGTCTAATGTCGCTTTTGTGTAAAGTTATACGCCCTAGAAGAGACCGACTGGTCTGGCCAATGTAGCAGGAGTTGTATTCTGAACAGGGTATCTGATAGACAACATTAGTGTGCTCTAACGAGCTTAGTAGAGTTTTAGACTTGGAGAATAACTTTCCAATGGTTTTAGTATTTTTTAGGGATATTTTGACGGGTAAGTTTTTGAATAGTTTAGTAAGCTTGTTAGTAATTTGTGGGAAATAGGGAAGAGAAGCATATTTTGTGGCTGGTTTTGGGGTTAACGGGGAAATATTCGTCTGAAATATTCGTCTATTTGATATGGAGGCTAGTATTGCACCGTTAGGTGTTTCCGAAATAGAATGACCATAGCTTTTAGAGAAAAGATATCTGTTGATGATGGATAGGGGGTAAGAGTTATCAATGAGAATGGATTTGAGTAAATCCAAAGATTCCCTCTTGTACCGCGTATGGGTCAGCGTGTGTACTCTAAAGCTAAGAGCTCATACAAGGTTATGTTTCTATCTTATTGGGTGTGTAGAGTGGTAATTTAAGAACCGGTTGCTCGCCATGTCTTTCCTGTACCACGTAGTGCCCAATGTGTTACTATGTGTGCGTATGATTCATTATTTTCTGCAGAGTTTGTGTGTTTTTTGTTTTTTTTTGTTAAGTTAGTTTTAAATAATGAGTAAAGTTTACAGTAGATATATAATAACATCGATAATATACTACATATTGAGTTGTAAGTTATGAACTATAAATATCTGTATTTCTTATAAACTCTATGTCATCTATTATATTTTAGAGAACTGATGAAGCTTTAGAAATATAAAGCGAAACGTCTTCGATAAACTTATGAAGTAGTTGACTTCTTTTTTTATTTGCCAACCTGATTGACCGATTAAACCTCTGAATTCACTGTGCAAGTGTTTTTACACTTACCACTTACACAGTGGTGTGTACAAACTTAAATGTGGCGACTGCCCAAAAACTTACATTGGTCAAACAGGTAGAAATTTTAATAAACGAATAGCAGAACATAAAAGGGCTTTCAATAATAGAAAAACAGATTCTACATACGCACTTCACCTTCTAGATTATAATCATTCTTTTAATGACGAATTTAAAATTCTCCACATTCAAAATAAAGGCCTTAAGCTATCTTTGTTAGAATCTATGGAAATCAACAAATTAAAAAACACAGATATAATTCTGAATGACCAGCTTGAGACAAACAGTTCTCCCCTCCTCAACTTATTTCATTAGAGACTATAAAGTGTAAACCCATACCAAAAACAGATCACTTAAGAAAGGCAATCAGCCGAAACAGCTGTAGTGATAAGAATTTAAAATAAATTTTGTGGAAGTTTGAAAACGAAGTTTTCAGTGTTTTATTGTTACATAAAATGAATTTCCATCAAGTAACGGTCGAATCCATCAATTAATTGTATTTCTGCTTTATTCTTCTGACAGTTTCGTTTATTCCTCGATGTAAATTATTTTTACCACAATGGTAATGATCTAAAATTTGAGAGATTTCGTCTTCGCTGGCTGTTTTAATTATATTTTGACAGATTCTTAATTTTAATTCTTTGTCAGCAAAAATATAAGAAAATATTTCTAGGATAGGTAGTTCGAGATTATTTTCGACACAATATATTTTTGTTTCATCGAATTGATCTTTATTTGCAAAAAGTACAAGAAACAAATGTGATATTACTCATTCGGGATCAAACGGTAATGGTATAATAAAATATTTTCGATCTTTTACAGTTTTGCTGTGTACAATATTAATTGTTCGGTTACTATATTCCATATTTTCTTCGAATATGTCATTCATTATTTTCTCGTGGAGTTCTTCAAGTTTATTTTGCCAAAAAAATGTAACAATATTTGTGTTGGATTTGTCTAATAAGTCCGTATTCGATGTTTCAATTTTAGAATAATCGATTATTGACTTAGTTCTATACAGTTCGATAAACTTGTCAAGTTCTTCGGACATTTTTTCTATATTTTCTTCATCGTCGTCTTCGTTTTCTTGAGTTTCCGTGTCATCTTCATTCGATGCATGTAATGAGATTTTTGATTGAAAGTTTACACAATCCTTGAAATGGTTAATCTTTATTCTTGAGAGGGCATCTGCATTCCTGTTTATTTTTCCTGTACGATGTTCTATTTTATAATTGTATTCTTCGAGTTTTAGGCGCCAACGCGCTAATCGGCTTCCGGGATCTTTTATCGAGAAAAGCCATGTAAGGGGTCGATGATCGGTAATCAGGGTGAATTTTCGGCCAAAAAGATATGGTCTAAAATGGTTGATTGCCCATACGATAGCTAATAGTTCTCTCTATATAGTCGAATATTTTGTTTCGGCATCGCATAATGTTCTGGAGGCATACGCTATGGGTAAATCTTTTCCAATAGGGCCTTGCGATAGAACGGCTCCAATCGCGAATGCACTAGCGACAGTTGTTAGTAAAAATGTTAAAATGATCTGATGTTAAAATATTTTTGAGTTCGTTAAAGGCTTCTTTGCATTCAGAATTAAAAATAAAAGGAACGTCTTTCTGAAGTAGTTTCGTAAGTGCTTTAGAAATTTTGGCAAAATTTGGAATAAATCTTCTGTAGTAACCAGCTAAGCCTAAGAATGATTTTATTTCTTTGGTGTTCTTTGGTTCCGGGAAGTTTTTGATGCAAGATATTTTAGCTGGATTTGTTTTTACACCATTTTCTGTTACAAGGTGGCCCAAATATGCTACTTCTTTTCTTAAAAACTCGTACTTGTCTGGCTGTATTTTTAAATTTGCTTTTCGTAACCTTTTAAAAACTTCTGTTAGTCGTAATATGTGATCATGAATAGTAGGTGAGTAGATAATTATGTCATCCATATACACTAAGCATTTTTCGTTTTGTATTCCTAAGAGGATGTTGTCCATTACTCTTTGGAAGATGGATGGAGCATTCAATAGTCCGAATGGCATGCGGACAAATTCGTAATGTCCATTTTCAACGGAAAAGGCCGTTTTCTGGATGTCTTGTGACTCGATTTCAATTTGGTGAAATCCAGACGCTAAATCTAGTGTTGTGAAGTATTGGCATCTTCCTAGTTGGTCCAATAGTTCTGATATTTGTGGTAGAGGATAACGGTCTTGTACTGTGAGTTCGTTGAGTTTTCGATAATCAATAACAACTCGCCATTTTTGTTTTCCTAACGCATCTAATTTCTTCGGTACGACCCAGACTGGACTCGATTCCTTCTTCTAACATTTTATTAATTTGCGTCTTTACCTCTTCCTTATGTATTTGAGGATATCTATAGGATTTAGTGAAGATAGGTTTAGCGTTGTTTGTTTCGATTTTGTGCTTGATTTCGTTTGTGAAGGTCAGTTTGTCGCCTTCGACATAAAATATGTCTGCATATTCAGTACATATATGTAGAATTAGTTCTTGTTCTTCGCAATTTAGATGATCAATTCTTAGTTGTTCTTTAATTATTCGTGTTCTATCTACTACGGGTTCTTCAAAATCATTTCCGTTGTATGATAGGATTGTCTCGGAATTTTTGAAAGGTGCGATTGAAATGTCTTAAAATTCGATTGTCTTCGGCATTGCATTAGCATTTAGGACGGAAGTTAAGAATTCTCCATTTTCGTCTACATGGACTAATGCATGAGGTAATCTTACTTTTTCTATTTCTTGAGCTGATAATATGGTATCTGTATTTGATAAGTTGCATTTTAGTCTGCATATTTGTTCGGTCCGGCTGTCAATGGTAATTTTGTTTTTTCCTTTTATTCGTTTTCTCTCCGGTCTTTCAAGATTATTGTCTTGATCTCAGTTTTTTACGATAGTGTATTTTTCATTCATAGGGTTTTGGTATTTTAAATTTGATTCCTGTTTAGAATCTGATTTAATTTTTATTTTAGGTTCGTTTTGTCTCGTTTCTGTAGGGTGTGTCGGTGTTTTGTCTTTAGGAGGTGTGTTTGTCTCGTCTCCTACTTTGTGAAGGGTGACAGTTTTAAAATTTGTATGCAACTGTCGGGATTTGAGATCTATTACGCATTCATAATGATCTAGAAAGTCTAGTCCTATTATGCCATCGAAATCAATGTCTAAATTGAAAATAAAGACTTTGTGAGGATTATTGTTAGTAAAGGGAATCAGGACAGATTCTGTTATTAACAATTTTTGATCGGTTATACCTTGAATAGTAACGTTTTCAGGAAATCTATTATGATAATTGCGTGCTGTGTTTTCTTTGAAAACAGTGATTCCAGCACCTGTGTCGATTAAAAGTTTAAAAGTGTTGGTAGCATCGTTAATGTAATATAAATTTTTGGACTCATTGTATGAAATTGGGTTACATGAATGTCTGTTCGGGAAAATTGAGATCCGGATGAAAGTTGTCTAAGTTGAGTGCTTGGATTTGTTCTTGGATATTCGTAATATCCGTTGAGGGGTTCGTATGATTGGGAGAATGATTTTGATTCTGAAGTGAAAGAAAATCCTGATAATTTTGTGTGTTATTTGCTTCGTAAAAGTTATCAGTTTGTGGATTATTTTCTGTATAATAATCTGTTTCATAGTTTTCATAGATATCGGTATTATAATAATTATCTGTATAGTAATCGTCTGTATAATAGTTAGTCGTCATTTCATCAGGGTATTCGTTTAAAACATGTGCTCTTTGAAAGTTTGGGTTTCTTTGAATAACAGATGGACGATTTTGATTTTGATTTTGAGATGAAAAGGAAGGTCTCTGCTGGTTGAAATTTGGATTTTTGGACGAATATTGATTCCTATTAGGGTTCTGATTATTTTGATAGTTGTTAGGTCCATTATTATATTGGTTTTGGTAACCGTTTGGCCTAGAAAAAGTTTGGTTTGGCTGCACGAAACGTGAAGAGCGGTATTCACTATTTAGATGACCAATGCGGCCACAATTTGTACATTTTGTAAACTGAGATGAGGGTCTTCTGATTGGTTGAGAGGGTTTAGGAATAGTTGATCTAGAATTAGATTTTTGTTCTTCAACATATGACAATTAAAGTTCACGTCGAATGCGATTGCTTGCTTCAATGAGATCTTTTGGATTACTAGCCGTAATAATCTGTCCTAGACGGGGTTCTAAACCGGTTAAAAGTCTGTTTAGGGCCATGGTATCGATTAAGTCACATTGGGCGGTTTTTTTATCTGGGGATAAATTTGCTATTTGGATCGAGGCGTGCATTTTTGCATTCAGAACTTGTAAGCGGTTAAAGAAAGTTAGAGGAGATTCGTTAGATAGTTGTCTTAGTCTTTGTAAGTCATGTGTTAAGGAGGTCAGGTCTCTACTGTCTCCAAAATGTAGACTTAGTAATTGTTTTATTTCTGTATAAGAAAGTGGTTTTCGAGAATTAATAAGCTGTGCAGCTTTACCTTTGAGTTTATTTTTTACGTGAATCGTTAATAGAACACGCTGATCGCCTGTGGCCATCTTAAAAGTACAGTCGCACGCATCTAAAAATGTAGAAAGAGAAATCGGATCGCCTTCAAATTCTGGGATAAGGGAAAATATTTCCGAAAGCTTATATGGTTCGATTTCTTGTTGAGTTTGGGAATGTGTCTCGGGCATTTTTTTGAGATATTTCTAAACGAAAATGAAAAATAGAAGTATGGAGAAATATAAAATATATCAGTATATTATAAGGGAGAAAAAAATGTGGTAGTATATAAAGGGCAAAAATGTATCAATATAAATAATATATCAATAAAAATGTATCAAATATATCAAATAAAAATATATCAAGAGAAAATATACCAAAAATATAGCAAGTAAAAAAATATGTCAATAAAATATCAGTATAAAATAGTATGTAAAGAAATATCAATAATCCACTTACATAAAGAAGAAGATCGGGACGTCTTGTTCTCTCTGCTCAGCTACCAGGGGCTTCACTAGGTTTCCGTAGATTACAGAAGTGAGGTTGTTCGGAGATGCTTTCTTCTTTAAGGGTCGTCTTGTTCTCTCTGCTCGGCTACCAGGGGCTTCACTAGGTGTTCCTTCCGTAGGTCACAGGAGTGAGGACTTCCGTAGATTCTTTGTTCCGTTAAGGGATGAGAATCCGCCGCTGCCAGTGAGCATACACATGTTCTAGCAACGTTAACCGGATCCTACTGACTTTGCGCCAATTGTTAGATCACTAATCACTAATCACGTATTTAACTTTTTTAAAAAGGACTTTATTTGTTACAAATTAAATATTAAATAATAGTACAAAATTAAATTAATTTAAAATGACTACAATAACTGGACTGGTCGAAATTACAGCTAAGAGTGGTTCCGGCATCTGAAAATGGTAATTTATAGATTTGGTATAAAGTGCTGAATCGCTGTTCCCATGGATATTGGCCAACGGTTCTTACAAAGTTCTACTGCGTGCTCAGCGGTTTCTATGGGAATGGGATGATGAAATCTGAAGTCGGCGAACTTAAGCTAGTTCAAGGTTAATATTTTCTCATATAACATTATATATATATATATATATATATATATATATATATACAGTATACTCCCTCTATAACGAACACGGTTATTACGAGGTTTCGCTTATAACGAGATACATTAGATGTCCCGTGAAATTTCTATTGAACTATAACCGTCTATAGCGAGGCAAATTTGGTTATAACGAGAGAAAATAAGATCCAAAAACGTGTTTTTTACGTTTTTGGTCGGGTCGTGGCTATAAATAAATACCTTTTCAAACAGCCCCTCAATAAACTTAACTGCAGCCCGCAATAAACTTCTTTACAATGAATAAATACAACTGTTTCACATCTTTAGAAAATATGATAGAATGATACTGGACCATTTAAAGCAGTTAAAAATGACAGAGTTCTTAAAATTGCAGAAGCAATAGTTTATGATATCCTTGAAAATATGCTTTATACATTATGTAGTTGGAAAAAAATATAAGTACAGATTTTTTGTTTTAACGTATATCATTGATAATAAAAGTAAACAACTCTTTTATGCTTTAATATATTTCATTGACAATAAAAGTAAATAACTTTTTTTCAAAAACGCCATTCAAACAATACTTATTAGCATCTTATATTGCTCCGAATGGCTTCACTATAGGAAGTTAATGGTTTAGAAAACTACAGATTCATATGAATGCACAGTATTATTATTGTCTGATATAACGAGATCGGCTTATAACGAGGTAATTAGTCTGTCATTTTAGTTCTCGTTATAGAGGGAGTCTACTGTATATATATATATATATATATATATATATATATATATATATATATATATATATATATATATATATATATATATATCCTTATGTTATCCTTATGTTACCTGTGTTCGATGGGATGGATTCAAAAGATTTTCTAGTTGTCTTTTATCGGGAGAGAAGAAAAGGATAAGAATACAAATATATTATATTACAAAGATTTACGTTTCTTTATTTTATATGAACGAATAAAACAATTATTAAATTCTGTCGTTATCTTATCAATCAGCATACAAGAAAATAAATCAAATTTTTATAATAATAAGATTATAAAGCTACATACATTTATATTACGTGAAAACCAATTTTACTTAAAATTTTCTTTACTTGAAACAAGAAACAACAAAACTTTAAACTTTTAATTAGCCTAACAAAACCTCAGTTCTTAAATTTGAATGCTAATGACCATGATGTCAAACCGATACTTCACAGATATAAAATTCAATTGTACAAACACTTACAGCTTATTTTCTTCTTGAGTTGTATGTTGGAACATACCCAGAAAAGTCCAGTCTCCTCAACGATGTGATCTCTCCTCTTTGGCACCTCGGCTCCTTCTTAACGTCTCTGCAAACCTCCTGCAGACTACACAAAAAACACCTGATTCACTTCTCCAAACTCAGCTACTTATTTATGACACCAGGACCTCCTTTTGTCAACTTGATGCCGTAAGAATACTTTCACATATACTTTATAAAATGCCCACGGTAGATACAAGGACCTCTTTTAATCTACTTGTTATCTCCTTCTGCAAACTATTCACTTCTTTTCGTTACGCCGGTATCCAAACTCACGAACCACACCCTATATTGAGACAAACGACTGTTTCCTTTCGATGACCAAAATATAACTAACTTCTCCGGTCTCCTGATCGGCTCACAAATTCCCATTTAAAAACGACCGTCCAATCAAAAGCTCAAATTGTGTTTACCATGATTTTGGAAAAGCCTAATTTCGGTTTCAGAGAAAAACTAAATAGCTTACTTTAAAATTGGTTTTGTCAATACACAATTTATACATATTTCAAAAGATTAGAATATGGTCATTTAATACTCGACTATACAAACAATGAAAAGATTAACTAAGACAGGTAAAATGTCTTCTAATTCTAAACAAAGGTTTTTTTGATAATTTTGTTTGAAACGGAAAAAGGTCGTTTGCCAAACAAGTTTCTATTTTTATCTACACTAAATCTTATCTTAAATTACTATATACATTTTTGTTTATAATGATATCTTAAAATTTTATTCCAAAGGATATTTTTATTTATTTTTCTTTGGTTGGGAAAGAAAAAGTATGACAAATCCCCGCCTTTGCATATGATAAAAATTACTGAATTATGCAGGGATTTTTCTCTATGCAAAAACAATACCAGTATTTTATTCATAATATTTGTAAACATCGTTGATATTATAAATTCCCCTAATCTTGTCTGATTCTATGTGCTTCAACTCATAACTATTTATCCCATTCTCATTGTTTACTATGTACGGACCCTCAAAAACAGGCATTAACTTTCCGCACACTTTGCTAGGTATGTTGGACACGCGCAATGCTCTCACCATAACCTTCTCACCTTTTTTGAAAGTAATTGGTCTTCTTTTCCTATTTTGGTCTTGCCTCTGGATTCTGGGGTCTCTTTCGTTACGGTGCTCGGGATGGTATTTAGATACGTTTCTACTTCGGCGACTTTCCTATCCCATCGTCGATGTTGACCCTCTGTTGTAATCCGTAAAAACTTCGTCACTTTCTGTATAAACCGTTCCGAAGGATTACTCTGTGGATGTCTGATGCTAACAAAATTTGTCTCTATTCCCCGTTCTCGAAGTTGTCCCTTGAAACGATCATTTCTAAAATATGTTGCATTGTCTAGAAGAATCCTTCTTGGTGTTCCTACGGTGGCTATAAAATTGTCGATTTTTCTCATTATTTCTTCCCCTTTCGTGGTACGGCAACTGTATAATTTTACATATTTGGAAAACACATCTACCATGACTAAAACATGTTTATTCCTCTTCGTCGTCATAATTAGATCGCTTAACATATCTATTGCTACAATATCTAATTTGTTCCGGGATATAATATTTTTTGTAACGTTTTCATTTTTGAAATTTCTAATTTTATATTTTTGACAGATCTGGCACTTTTGTGTAATTTCTTTTGCGATGCGGTAATCTTGTCGGCAAATATAATTTTCTCGAAAAACCAGCCAGACTTTTCTGCTACCGATATGTCCATTGTCTTCGTGTAAATTTTTTACAATCTTCTCTGCCAATGTTTGTGTCACCAAATATAGTTCCCTTCCGTCTATTCTCTTGAAATATATGTCGTTTTCTATTTCCGCTCTTCTTTTTTCTCTTTCCTCCAATTCTCCTTGGTCTCTTCTTAATTCATTTAATGAGAATACACCTTCTTCTTGTGTCAAGATATTTAGTCCCACATGTAACGTAATTGCTTACTTTTTTCCTGTGTCTTCATCCCGTGTTAGCGCGTCGGCTATGATATTGTCTTTTCCTTTGATATACCGGAATTCAAAATCGTACTCCTGTAGTAATAGAATGCCTCTATGTATCCGATTATTCACCAATCGGTTCTTCATGATGTGAACCAAAGCGGCATGATCCGTCTCGATTGTGAATTTAGCTCCCAATAAGTAATATCTTAATTTGTTTACACAAAATAGTACACTGGCAAATTCCAATTCTGTCACACTATATTTTCTTTCGTGAGATTTGGTCACCCGAGATATAAAACATATTGGCACTTCTTGGTCGTTTTGTATCTGTGATAAAACTTCTGCAAACTTTTGTATTGACGCATCAGTTCGGAGTATGAATTGTAGATTATAATTGGGGTGGCATATTTTTGTTCCTTTTGCAAATTCTTGTTTTAATATTTGAAAAGCCTTCTCCTGTTTTTCTTTCCAATTCCATTTTATCCCTTTCTTCAGCAATTTTATTAGAGGAATTTCCTTTTGGTTTAAATCGGGAATTAGTTTTTTAAAATAATTGATCGTGCCAAGAAAACCTCTCAATGTTTTCAAATTCGTTGGTCTTGGATGTTCATCAATGAGCTTGACTCGGTCTTCGGCTAAGCTAACTGTTGTAGTGTCCAATTGAAAACCTAGATAAATTACTTCTTTTTGGAGAAATTGACATTTTTTGATGTTTAATTTTAATCCCGCTCTGTCCAATTCTTCCAGAATTATCTTTATATGTTTCATATGGCTCTGTATATCTCGTGAAAAAATCAACAAATCATCGATGTAATGGACTATGAAATCTTCGTATCGATTTAAAATAGAATGTGGAGCCCGTACCAATGGTGCACAAGCGCTTTGTAAACCAAAAGGCACTACCTTGAACCTGTATACAATACCATCAATTGAGAACGCGGTATAGTTTCTACATTTTTCAGCTAAAGGTATCAACCAAAAACTATGCTTTAAATCAATTTTAGAGAATATGTGTGATCCTGTAATTCTTCCAAATATGGCCTCGATGTTTAGAGGTGATTCATATTGTGATACCGTGTGCTGGTTGATATTTCTGGCATCTAAACATAGTCTTAATTCTCCACTACTTTTTTTACTATTACAATTGGATTAATATACGGTGAATCACATCGTTCAATTATTTGATCTTCCAACATTTTATTAATTTCTTCTTTCACCTGTTGTCGATATTTATATGGGATCGGGTAAGTCTTCGATCGAAAGTTTCCCAAGTTTTTTACCTCAAAAGAATGTTCGTACTTTGTTGCCACTCTGTTTTCCTCATTTATTAAAGTTTCGTGTTCTTTTAACATCAGACGCACCTCATTTTCTTTTTCTTCTCCACATATCAATTTTCTTTCTTTTTCCTCAGATTCTTGACACATATTTATCGCACATTTTTTCTCCTCTTTTTCATCAATCTCTTCCTTAAATACCACTATTTCAATCATATCCTTTTCATTTTCCTTTGTTGACACTATTTCTTCTTCTTCTTCGGGGCTAATTCCTTCTTTTGAGCAATCTCCGGTATTGACTTCCTTTATCCTTTTCTAAAGTTTTCTTCCTTTTCCTCTTTGTCCTTGCTTCGTTGCCAAATTCATTTCCACTGTTTGTTCTTTTTCCGAATTATCAATTTTCTTTTTCCCATGTTCATTTTCCTGTTCTCCTTCTTTTTCTTCTGTTAGTTTCATCGTATTATTTTTGAAATCTATGACTACATGTTTTTCTGCCAGTTCGTCCACTCCTACAATCATGTCATGCGACATATTTGGCATTATTACACATTGTAGTGCATACATTCTCTCATCCAATCGTACCCTCACTCGTATTCCTTCATTTATCGTTGCCAATGTCCGTTTATTTGCACCCACCAAATTTACCCTTGGTATTTTGTAAATTAAATTTGTCAAACTCACTTCTTCTATTAATTTTCTGTTTACCAATGTTATTTCTGAACCGGTGTCTATCAAAATTTTGATTGGTCTATTTTTTATGAAACCATCTACAAATTTTAAATTAACTCCTCTTCTTTCCTCATTATTTCCTGCTAATTTAATGAATTCCTTCGGGTGACAAAAAATTCCTACCTGGTTTTTTGGTTTTAGTGGGTGCTTTCGTGAAAAACCGTCTGTTGTTCTTCCGTATTTCTTCTTTTATCGCTGTGTCTTTCATTTTCATTTTCCTCTATTTGTGTATGATTTACCTCTCTTCTGTTTTCTTTTGGTCTGTCATATCCGTTCCGGTTTCCACGATATTCCTGTTCATTTCGTCTATTGTAATTTCTGTTTTCGGGATATGCGCGTGTGTTATTTCTGTTGTGATTTTCTCGATATCTGTCCTCATTCCATAGCCGATTTCTGAAATCATCATTTCCTCTTCTGTTCTCCCTATTTTCTTTTTCCCTCCTGGGAATAAATTCTCGTCTAGTGTAATCCCTCCTAAAGTTTTGTCCTCTCTCTGTATTCCTGAGTTTCTCGGTGTCTGTAATTTTCTTGTGACCTTCTTGCTCTTTTTTCCTGTATCCGTGATGCCCTTATTTGTAGGAATTGGCATAAACTATCGATGTCTTTGTAGTTTTGTAGATTGATTTGATCTTCAATTGTGTCATCAAAGTGTCTTGCAATCAACTCTACTAATTGCTCGGATGAATAATTGTATTGCAGATGTTTTGCGTTATTGTACATTTGCAATGCGTATGTTTTTTCTGATATACCCATCCTCTCATGGTATTTCCCATTTTGCAATTTCTTGTTTATCTGTAATTGCTCTGTCTTTCCCCAGAAAAAACTCAGAAATTTATTTTCAAATTCTTGCCAATTTTCAAATTCCTCCGCTTTGCTGTCGAACCATAGACACGCCTCATCTTTGAGATGATTTCTGATCATTTCCTTAGCTGTCTCAAAGTTTCCCATGTATTGTATCTTCTTCTTTAGATTATTCATGAACGGTACGGGGTGAAGTTTTCTTACATCCCCGCCAAACTGTAATTTTACCTCGCTTGTTCCCTGGATAAACATTTAACTTCTCTCCCCGGAATTTTGTTCCTTTTTGATTTCCTCCATTTTTCTTTCTATTTCTCGCATGTCTTCTTGTAAAGCCATTTCAAATTTTGTTTCTAACTGTTCTAATTCCTTTTTCTGTACAGTCTTAATATCTTTCATTTTAGTTTCTATTTCTTCTCTCTGCATCTCTAGTTTCCTCTCTGTTTCTTCTCTGACTTTTTCTAAACAGACTTTTACCTCATTTTCATATTTGTCCAAACGCTTTTCCATTTTTCTATCATTTTCTTCTAATTTTTGTTCTATTGCTAGCCTTGTTTCCCGTTGGTTTTCTTCCAGTGTCTGTTTTGTTTCAATTTGGTTTTTCTCTATTGTTTGTGTCTATATTTGCATCATTGCTAATAATTTTTCCAGCATCCCTGTTTCTTTTCTTTTCTCCATTGTTGTAGCATTTCCTTCATTATCCGATTCTTCATCAATAATTGTTTCCTCTTCTATCTTATCCTCTTTCCTTTCTTGCGTTTTGCTTTGACTCCTTGTGGTCGACATGTTAGTTAGATTATTTATCCCCGCCAAATATGAAGCTTTGAAATTTGTGCAATAATATCCCCGCCAAATATAAAATTCGAGTAATGTTGCAAAGACGAAAACTTTTCCTCTTATCCCAAATGCAATAAATTCAAATAAATGCAATAAAATTTTAAAACTTTTGTCTGTTGTAAAAATCAATCAAATATCATAAATTATATCATGTAAAAATTTGTACCTAGAGAAATTTGAAATGTAATGTCATAAAAGCAAATATTATAAACTTTAACCATCGGCAAATAAATTTTCAATCAATCTGCTTTCTTTCTCTATCCGTTTAAATTTTAACTAGAAATACTTTCTACGCCTTACACGTTGGGGGCCATTTTATTATGATTGTTTATTTTGACTTTAATCTTAGTTTATTGAGCCAATAAAAAAGAATTATAACTTATTTGCTATCAAAAGTAAAATAATCCTTATGTTACCTGTGTTCGATGGATTCAAAAGATTTTCTAGTTGTCTTTTATCGGGTGAGAGAAGAAAAGGATAAGAATACAAATATATTATATTACAAAGATTTACGTTTCTTTATTTTATATGAACGAATAAAACAATTATTAAATTCTGTCGTTATCTTATCAATCAGCATACAAGAAAATAAATCAAATTTTTATAATAATAAGATTATAAAGCTACATACATTTATATTACGTGAAAATCAATTTTACTTAAAATTTTCTTTACTTGAAACAAGAAACAACAAAACTTTAAACTTTTGATTAGCCTAACAAAACCTCAGTTCTTAAATTTGAATGCTAATGACCATGATGTCAAACCGATCCTTCGCAGATATAAAATTCAATTGTACAAACACTTACAGCTTATTTTCTTCTTGAGTTGTATGTTGGAACATACCCAGAAAAGTCCAGTCTCCTCAACGATGTGATCTCTCCTCTTTGGCACCTCGGCTCCTTCTTAACGTCTCTGCAAACCTCCTGCAGACTACACAAAAAACACCTGATTCACTTCTCCAAACTCAGCTACTTATTTATGACACCAGGACCTCCTTTTGTCAACTTGATGCCGTAAGAATACTTTCACATATACTTTATAAAATGCCCACGGTAGATACAAGGACCTCTTTTAATCTACTTGTTATCTTCTTCTGCAAACTATTCACTTCTTTTCGTTACGCCGGTATCCAAACTCACGAACCACACCCTATCTTGAGACAAACGACTGTTTCCTTTCGATGACCAAAATATAACTAACTCCTCCGGTCTCCTGATCGGCTCACAAATTCCCATTTAAAAACGACCGTCCAATCAAAAGCTCAAATTGTGTTTACCATGATTTTGGAAAAGCCTAATTTCGGTTTCAGAGAAAAACTAAATAGCTTACTTTAAAATGGTTTTGTCAATACACAATTTATACATATTTCAAAAGATTAGAATATGGTCATTTAATACTCGACTATACAAACAATGAAAACATTAACTAAGACAGGTAAAATGTCTTCTAATTCTAAACAAAGGTTTTTTTGATAAGTTTGTTTGAAACGGAAAAAGGTCGTTTGCCAAACAAATTTCTATTTTTATCTACACTAAATCTTATCTTAAATTACTATATACATTTTTGTTTATAATGATATCTTAAAATTTTATTCCCATGGATATTTTTATTTATTTTTCTTTGGTTGGGAAAGAAAAAGTATGACAATATATATATATATATATATATATATATATATATATATATATATATATATATATATATATATATATATATATATATATATATAAATATATATATATAATATATATATATATATATATATATATATATATATATATATATATATCATTACATTGATTACACTAATATCAAAATACTGGCGAAACAAAATAACCATCAGACACGCTTCTTTATTGAAATGTGTGAGATCCTCAAGAACTCATCTGCAATAAACAAAAGAACTGACATTCTTCTCTCGATACAATGATAATTTATTGGTACTCACAAATGTTGTTAACATTAACTTCTGCACTTGTACCACTCAGCATACATGGAATTAGCATTGCTACACTTTTTTAAACACTTTCGAAAACAAAGTAACTTTTTTATTCACACAACTTAATTTTCTTCTACCGTTCAGATTTACCGGCATTCAATCCCTTTTTAGCTTCTGATGTTACTCTTTTCACGAATAGAATAAATCTGTCTTCTTTTCACTTTAAAAATCCCATCAAACGTATAACTTCCCCGCCTTTGATTTTACTCAGCAAAATTTTTATTTTTACCGATCAACAAGAAATAAATGTTTTTATAAAAAAATCAAAATAGATCTACTCCATATTTCTATTCTCGCTGCCAATGCATCTTTCATCTTACCTTAAATAAAAACATAACCCTTCAATACGTCTAAGCAAACAAAAATGTAGGGTTAATTTATTCATGGTATTTGTAAATATCATTTATATAAAATATTCCCCTGATGTTTCCAGTCTCCAAATGTTCTCAAACGTAACTGTTAATCCCATTTTCATTCTGCATCCCATATGGGCCTTCAAACACTGGTAATAGTTTGGGACATACACCGTTATTTAGATTTGACACCCTTAGCGCCCTTATTATTATCTTTTCTTCTCTTTCAAAAGTAACGGGTCTTCCTTTTCTTTGTCTAGTTTGTGGTTAGAGGTATTTTTCTCCTCCTCTTGTTAATCTTCTTTCTACTATTTCTGTCACTTGTTGATATTTTCTTTGTACTGGTTCTTCCCAAGGTCTTAGCGGTGGTGTCCCTAGGTCACTTAGCAAATCTATTGCCACTATATTGAGTTTGTTCTACTTTTATATTTCTGATTCGCATTTTATATTTCGCATTTTCTCGTGATTTCTCTATGACATGTTCTAGTCTCCTTTGCTAATATAATTTTTCCTAAAAACCAGTCAGACTTTCCTGCTTTCAATATGTTCGTTGTTTTGGTGAATATTCTCTATGATTTTTCCTGTCAATTTGTTGGTTATCACATATAATTCTCTTCCTTCCAATCTCTTAATATATATGTCATTTTCTCTTTCGGTCTTTCTTCTTTCTGTTTCATCCAAATTTTGTTGGTCTCTCATGACTTCTATTATTGAATAAATTTCTTCCTCATCGATTAATCGATTGATTCCTACCTGTAGTACTTTCTGGTTTTCCTTCATAAAATTTTTAATCCTTAGTCACAGCGTCAGCGCTAATGTTATCTCGTCCTCTTATCTATTTAAATTCGGAATCATATTCTTGCATCAATAATACGCCGCGAAGGATTTTATTGTTAACATTTTTCGTAATATAGATTAAAACTGCGTGATTTCGAACCTAATAAGTAAACTCTTTTTAGTTTAGTTTTTAACGCAGAAAAGCATACTTACAAATTACAATTCAGTCACGCTGTATTCATCTATCTTTCATAAGTTTTTGTTACTCTGGAGACACAATAAACCGATACCTCTTGCTTTTCCTGTAGATGTGACCAAACTCCCGCAAATTTGTGTGTCAATGCATATGTTCTTAATCTGAACGGCAATTTCGTAGATATGATGGTATATTTTGAGTCCACTTTCCAATTCATATTTAAAACTTATATAAACTTATAGAAAAACATATTCTTGTTCTGGACCCCATTTTCACTATATATTTTTCTTCAACAGGCTGATCAAAGCTAATTCCTTTTAAATGATATTTAAAATAAGTGTCTTAAAATAATCATTCCAATGAAACTTCTGAATGACCTTTACCCTATCTTCCGCCAAACTTATTCCATTTCGATTCAGTTGAAATCCGAGATAGATAACTTCTCGTTAAAAAAAATTACACTTTTCTATGTTTAATTTTAAACCGGCCGTATCCAATGCTTTTAGTACAATTTTAATATGTTTTAGAAGACTTTCTTTTTAAATCAGGTGAAAAAATTAATACATCGTACAAATTCGTCATGTTTGTTTAAAATAGTATTAATTAAATGCGCTAAATAAAGCTGCACATGCACTTTGTAAATCGAAAGGTACTACTTTGAATTGATAAACTACCTCTTTAATGTAAAACGCGGTGTAATCTCTACAATTAGCCAGTAAAATTAATTAAAAACTATGGTTTAAATATATTTTAGAGAAAATATGTAATTTAGTTATTCTCCCGAAAATTTATTCTCCCGAAAATTTATTTTATGTTTAAAGGTGTCTCATATTGACAAACAGTATGTTGCTTAATATTTCGCGCATCTAAACACAACCGCAAATCCCCAATATTTTTCCTAACAATAACAGCTGACGATATATATTGCGAATCACATATTTTTATTATTATATCGTCTACCATTTTCTCAATTTCTTTATATACACCTTGCCAATACTTTTATGGAATAGTATAATTCTTTGCGCGAAAGCTAGACAAATTTTTCATTCTTACCGCATGTTCATACATATTCGCTTTCAATTTTTTTTCTTCCCAATTCTCCTGTTCGGCCTTCTCTAAATTAACTGGCCCTTCTAATCCTTCTGTTCGCTCATTTTTATACTCTCGAGGCTTTCCATTTATGTTAATCTTCTTTGATGACACTCTCATCTTATTTTCAAATTCCTAGACCTTTACTAGGTTTACTCCTTTCTTTGTTTTGACGTCTTCACTTTCATTCGCAATTTTTTCTTTTATCCTTACCGTATCTTTGTCACTGTATTTTTTGTGTAAAGTTTATGTTAGCCTTTTTGTCTTCCAATTCGTCTGCTTCCACAACCATACCATACTTCATATTGTCAATCACAAAAAAATGCATAAAATATTAATTAATTTCAAATTTAACCTTGACTCCTATTCTCTGATTTATCACCGTTAATTTCTTATTATCAGTGACCAAGGGTTACTTTCTGAACTTTATATATAAAGTAAATTCAATTCATTAACTACACGTTTATTTATCAACGAAATTTTTGATCCCGTATTAATGAGTTAGGGGACTATATTAATTTAGTGAGCGCCTTTATAAAAGACGAACCGTAAGATCTGTTGTATACCGGCATCTTATTTTAGATTTTCTGTTTCTCTTTATGTCGTTCAGTTGTTAAAAAAATTCATCTCTATTCTTTGGAATCTCTTGTTAACAAAACCACTGCGGTCCTTTCTGTTATGATGGTATTGCCCGTTTCTATTATTGTTGTGGCAATTTTCCCAGATTCCTCCATGTCCTACTGTTCGGTTGTGATGAAAAGTGTTACCATTTCCATTTTGCCTGTGATGTAATGAATTATCTCTTAATCTATTTTGTCCGAAATTACTATGAAATTGTCCTTGGGGTCTATTAAATTGGTTCTTATTTTAGAATTATATTCTTAGGTGGTGATGTTCGATTCCTATCATCACTTCTCTGCTCCTTTATCTTTTCTACGTGCTTTCCGCATTTGTAAGAATTGGCATAGGCTATTTATATCGTGGTAATTTTGTAGCATCACTTGGTCTTCCATTGTTTCATCAAAATGCCGCACTATCAAATCCACCAACTGTTCCATTTTGTAATGTATTGTTTACTTAAAATTGTTTAGTATTTCCCCAAAAATACTTTAAAAATTTCGTCTCAAAATCGATCCACGATACCAACGTACTTTCCTTGTTTCGAACTACAGCGATGCTTCATCCGTTAAATAAGTTCTTATCGCCTCCTTCCAATCCTCAAAATTTTCAGTGTTTTGCAATTTGTTTTTAATTATATTCATAAACGGCACTGGGCGCTGCTTTCTTACAGCCTTGCCAAATTTGATTTTGATGTCGCTAGAATTTTGGATGACCAATTCCCGAGTTTCTTGTACAACTTTTTCGTTCCCCAACTCTTCCATTTCTTTACTATTTCTTTAATTTTCTTTTTGTTTCTCCTTATACTCTTGGAAAGCTCTCTCCAGTTTCCATTTTATCTTTTCTATTCTCTTTTGAATTTCTTTATGTGTCTTCTCTTTTACATTTTCTATTTGTTTCAGTAAATTTTCTATTTTCTTCCTTTGACTTTCTAATTATATTTTTGTTTTTTTCTGCTATCTTACCTAATTCTTTTTGTATTTGTTATAGATAACTCTCCACTTAATAGTCATATTCATCCAATCTACTTTCTATTCAGTTGGCATTTTTTTATTTTCTTCTTTGTTTTCTTCTTGTTGTCTTTCCATCTTTTTTTTATTTTCTTCTGTATTTTCTAGCCTATTTTTCATCATTGTTTTTGATTCTTATTGTTGTACATGTATCATCATTATTATATTTTCTAACATGTTCCTTTTTTGTTTCTCTTTAACTACAGTACCATTCTTCTCATTATCAGATTTTTCTTCCACAATAACTTCTTCTTCTCTGTTATTTTCTTTCCTGCACTTTACTTTGTTTTCTTGTGACCGACATGTTTACTAGTAGCCACAAATAATCTCTTTTATACCAAAAACCAAAGCAAACCAAAATTTTACCGAATTGCTATATCGAATACTTGTAAATCCCTTTGAATAATTTTTAGAATGTTTATGGAATTCACATATAATTACCAATTGTTTGAAAATTCAGAAAAAAATGTCAACTTTTAAAACATATAGGTAATGCTTCGTTCGTTAAACAGTCATTATAATATTGAAATTTGATCGACATTTAAATAAAGTTACTGATTTTATAACTTTCAATAATTTGACACAGCAGACAATTAATTCATTTAATCAGTAGTCCATTCAAAATATATCTCAATGATCTTAATTACAGACGTCAACACCAACTTCAAATCAAATATTTAAATTTATTCTCAGAGTTCCTCTTTGAGTTTTGGAATACCTTTGCCTTATAATAGTGTGAAACCATACGGCAGAAGCAGACGGAAATCAAAGAAATATAAATTGTCAAAAAAAAATTAAATATATTTATAAAACGCATTGAAACAATATTATTATACGTAAAACAAACCAAATATATGTAAATATCGCCAAGTCTCTATCCTGACAATTAAAAGCTACGCAGCAAAGATTGATTCGCCTTACTAAATGACCTATGTATACTACCAAATAAAACCTGAATTTAATTACGCACTGTTCCGTTTAAAAACTTTATATCTCTGTATTTGTTTTCAAAGTTTAATAAACCGCTAACTTTTAAGTACTTTACCCGGATACCAATCCGAATTTTATTGGAAAAAATACTACTACTACTACTAAGGATTTCCACAGTTTTCACTGTCTTCCTTCACTCAACCGTTTTCTCCAATTTTCCCTGTCATTCCAGTCTCCATCTTGCAGGGTTCTTTTCTCCATAGCCTCGTCGATTTCATCTCTGAATGACCTTCGGGGTCTTCCTCTCTTTCTTCTTCCAATCGGGCTCCATTCTGTGATTTTGTTTATCCAGCGTCCTCTGTCCGCTCTTCTGACGTGGCCGTACCAGGATAGTCTCTTCTCCTCTATATAGTCGATTATGTCTGATTGCACTCCCATTCTCCGCTTAATCTCTGCGTTTTCAATTCTGTCTCTTTTTGTAAGTCTACAGCTTCTCCTCAGGAACTCCATTTCTACTGCTCTTATTCTACCTCTATTTCTCTTGTTTATTGTCCAGTTTTCGGACCCATATGTCAGGATACTTCTTGTCAGGGTGTTATATATTCTCTTTTTTGTCTTTATCGTAATGTTCTTATCCCACAACACTGAGTTTAGTTGTCTTATACAGTTTCTTGTTTGTCTCAGTCTGTTGTTTATATCTTCTTCTGTTGTTCCCTGGTTCGATATTATGGTTCCTAAATACTTGAATTTATCTGTTCCATTTATTTGTCTTCCCTCGTCTATCTCTAGGTTTCTCATATCCTTGTTTTCTGTTGTTAGGTATTCGGTTTTCTCTAAGTTTATTTCCATTCCGTTGTTTTTATATTCTTCTTCTAGTTTTCTGAGCATAAAGCTGAGATCTTCTTCATCTTGTGCGATGACTACTTGATCGTCGGCAAAACTTAAGGTGTATAGGTATTCGTCTCTTACTGGTATGCCCATTCCTTCGCACTTTCTCCTCCATGGTTTGAGTGTCTTTTCCAAGAATATTTTAAACAGAGTAGGGGACGTAGCACAGCCTTGTAGAAGTCCTTTTGTCGTCTTAAATGGATTGTAGGCTTTATTTCCACATTTAATAGCTACTTTGTTTTCTTTGTATAGTGCTTTAACTGCTTTTATTAGTGTTTGTCGGATTCCGAGATCATTCATTGCTTCCCATAATTTGACTCTAGGTATTGAGTCATATGCTTTCTTTAGATCAACAAAGGCCAGATGGACCGGTCTACCTTTTGCCATTTTCTTCTCTATCAGTTGTTCTAATGTGTACGTATGATCTAGGCATGATTTTCCTACTGTGAACCCTGCTTGGTCTTCTCCAATTTTTCCTATTATTTCAGTTTCTAGTTTTTCTTTAATAATTTTCCCGTAAAGTCTACCTACCGACGATATTATACTAATTCCTCTATAGTTTTCACATTTTTTCCTGTTTCCTTTCTTATGTATGGATGTGATTTATGCTTGTGTCCATTCCGCAGGTATTTCTTCTCCATTTAGTCCTCTTTCGAACATTCTATGTAGCATGCGGAATAACTTTTCCGTTCCGTTTTTAATTAGTTCGTTTGGTATTCCTCCGGGTCCTTTGGCTTTTTTGTTCTTCAATGTCTTGATTGCTCTCTTAACTTCTGCCAGGCTTATTTCTATCTGGTCGTATGCCCCATTTCCTGCATGTTCTATATTCTCTTCCTGAAATTGGGGACGGTTTTCTGTAAGTAGTTCTACGTAGTATTCTTGCCACTCGTTTTCACTAATTTTGCCGATCTGGGTTTTCTCTGTCTTATTTCGTTGAAGTGCTTTTAATATTCGCCATGATTCTGAATTTCTCGTTCCTCCGATATGTCGTTCTATCTCTGTGCATGCTTGTTCCCATCGTTCGTTCTTTTCATTTGTTACTCTTTTCTTTACCTCTCTGTTTTTCGCTTTATATAGGTCTAAGTCTTCCTGTTTTTTGGTGTTTAGGTATTTTATGTGTAGTTTTTTCTTTTCTTTTATGCATTTCAATGTGTCTTCCCTTAATTTGATATTCTGATGGGTATTCCTTTGGTCGTCTTCTCCAAGAGCTTCTAAGGCCGCTGAAATCAGGCAGGTTTTTATGTGTTCATGCATTTCATCTAACGTGTCATATCTGAATTCTTCTAGTTTTTGGTCTAGTCTTCTTTTGTATAAATCTTTTATTGATTCTTCCTGCAATAGATGTAATTTGAGCCTCTTTTCGTTTATTATTGTCGTTCGTTATTATTGTCGTTCCCGTTGTAACAATCTTCTTCTTCTTCTACGGCACTACAGCCCAAAATGAGCCTTGGCCTCCTTTATTTTTTGCCTCCACCCTTGTCTGTCTGTGGCTGCTCTTCTCCATACACGGACTCCTAAAAGTGCTTGTGCGTCGCTGCTTACTGTGTCTTCCCAGCGCTTTCTTGGCTTTCCAACTGGTCTCTTTCACTGCATTCTGGCGTTCAGTGCTCGTTTTGGTAGCCTATCCTCTCCCATTCGTATCACATGTCCGGCCCATTGCAATCTTTGTATTCTAATGAAGTCTGACAGGGGTGTTTCCTTATACAGTTGATAGAGCTCGTTGTTATATCGAATTCTGAAGATTCCGTTTTCCCTCACAGGTCCTAGTATTCTCCTCAGTACTTTTCTTTCGAATGTGTCGAGTTTGTTTTTGGATGTTTCTTTCAGGACCCATGCTTCGCTGCCATAACATGCTATTGGCCGAATTAAAGTTTTATAGATTCTCATCTTTGTATTTCGGTGGACACTTTTAGACCGAAATATATGGGAGAGGGCAAAATAAGCTTTGTTTGCCTGCGTTATCCTTTTTCGTATTTCTCCATCCTCTGCTCCATCGGCATATATTTCTACTCCCAGGTATGTAAACTTTCCAACCGTTTCAATGTCATCTTCATGCATAATGTTTTGTGGGATTATATTTCTTCTCGTCTGTACCATTATTTTTGTTTTTTCTGTGTTAATTTCCAGACCTAGCCTTTTCGTTTGTGTTTTTAACTCTGCGTATGCTTCCTGTGCTCCTGTTGATGTTCTACTCATAATATTAATATCATCGGCGTAGGCAGCCAGTTGAACCGTTTTATTGGTCAGTAGGTTTTCTCGTCCAGTTTGCATTTGCCTAACCGCATACTCCAGTTCCAGGTTAAACAATGTTGGTGCCAGCCCATCTCCCTGCTTTAGTCCCTGCGAGATTTTGAAAAAGTCTGTCCGGTTGTTTTGTATTCGTACACATGCCTGAGTTTCATCCATTGTGGCTTTAATGAGTCTAATCAGCTTATGTGGTATTGCTAATTCTGCCAATATATAGTATAGTCTGTCCCTTTTGACTGAATCGTATGCCTGTTTGAAGTCTACAAACACGTTGTGAACATCAATGTCGTGTTCCCACGATTTGCTCAAGATCTGCTTGACTGTAAATATTTGATCCATTGTCGATCTTCCCCGTCTGAAGCCCGTCTGATATTCTCCAATAATATTTTCTGCTAGTGGTTGGAGTCGCTGGTTTATAATATACGTGAGGACTTTATACGCTGTACATAGTAGAGAAATTCCACGGTAGTTTTTGCACTGGAGTTTGTCTCCTTTTTTATAGATTGGGCATACTATACTTTTCTTCCATTCGTCGGGTATTTTCTCTTCTTGCCATACCTCTCTGTTTTTCGCTTTATATAGGTCTAAGTCTTCCTGTTTTTTGGTGTTTAGGTATTTTATGTGTAGTTTTTTCTTTTCTTTTATGCATTTCAATGTGTCTTCCCTTAATTTGATATTCTGATGGGTGTTCCTTTGGTCGTCTTCTCCAAGAGCTTCTAAGGCCGCTGAAATCAGGCAGGTTTTTATGTGTTCATGCATTTCATCTAACGTGTCATATCTGAATTCTTCTAGTTTTTGGTCTAGTCTTCTTTTGTATAAATCTTTTATTGATTCTTCCTGCAATAGATGTAATTTGAGCCTCTTTTCGTTTATTGTCGTTCCCGTTGTAACAATCGATGTATGTTTTTGTTTTGTCCAGATATAGGGGAATTCCATCCATGCCACCACAAGTTTGTGATCTGTTCCACACTCTGCCCCTCTTTTCACTCTGATGTCTTTCACTTTGATGGAGCTTTTGTGGTTCATGATAATGTAGTCAATAATGGATCTTAGTTTTCTTGTCTCTTGAGTCCATGTGTATTTATGTATATTTTTGTGTTTGTAAAATCCGTTCATAATTTTCAAATCATTTACTTCACATAGTTCTACCAATCTTTCTCCGTTGTCGTTAATTGTGTCTTCTCCAAATGGACCAACTGTTCTGTCATTGTCTTTTCTTCCGACTCTTCCATTTAGATCCCCCACTATTATTATTTCTTGTTTAGGTTTTCTCTTATCCATTTGTTCTTGAAGTTGTTCGATAAATCGTTCTTTCTCATTGGCTAGACTGTCTTCCGTTGGACCGTATGTTGCTAGTATTATAATTTCTCTGCCATACATCTTGATTTTCAGTTTGGCAATTCTCTCGTTTATGGGTTCCCAATCGTCTATAGATTTTTCCCATTTCTTCTTTAGTAGAATTCCCACATTGGAAAAAATACAGGTACTTAATAGAGTACTACTCACGATTAAAGAACCTATCGACATTTAAAAACAACTCATGAATTTTAATCAATTAAACAAAACAAAATATAAAACTCGCCCCAAACGCACCTAAAACGTCAATACCGATTTTAAATAAACGACTTTTTGTCTGTCTAAATTCAAGACAAAACGTTACAAACAAACAAAATAAATATGAATCTAGTAGACAAGTATAGTTTGAAATTATTTAAGTTATACGAGTATAGTAATAGATTTGCATCATGTAAAGGTCTGATCAGTTCCCTGATTTGGAAACTGGCTGTCAAAGGAAATGCCATAGGCAGGAAAAGACATTCTCTATTTACAACAAATTAGATCAAAAAATCTTATCTAGAAAAAAGCCATATATTAAGCGTGACTGTTTAGTGAATAAATTTCTTATAGGGATGAACTATTTGTAAATGAACCTTTTTCATGTAGTAAGTTTTAAAGGATTGAAAAATATTTTTCCAGTGATATTTTTAGGAAGATAAAAATCACAAACTGAGATTAATATCAAACAATATTTTGTTAAAATATAAAATATTTTTTTCTTTTATATTTTGTACTTGTGTATTTTATCTGAGTTAGATTTGGAATTTGTAATATTGATAGTAAAAATAATTCGGACGCCTATGTTGGTTTTTACTTTACTTACAGTTAAATAAAAAGACAACTGTAAATATTTTTCTCTACAAATAAACTCCCAAATAACCTCTTACATATAGGTGAAAATCCTTTACCCACATGTGGTGTAATGTCCTCTAATACGTTTTGCTGCGCTGTTTTCTTCAATTGGACAATGAGCCGGTGTAACGGCCAATCCCTTGTGACGGCGTTGGCCTCTTTTACGTTTTCACCCACCACCCTATTTCCTCCCCCACAGTTGCCCCATTGGTGTTTCCGGAATAGGTAGCTGCAACGTGTTTTAGATCTTTATCACGCATGCGGATAAGTTTTTTCTAATAATTATTAGGAAAAGTTTTTGTTTCAAGACGCCGGATAAAAACAGATTAAGCGAAATGAGGCACGTAAAATCTGCTTTTTATTTTCATTTTTTTTTCTATTATACTCAACAAAAAATGTACGTATGTTGTAATGTTCGAAAATAATATTAAATTTATACGGACTGACAAAAAAAAGGTAAACACCTGCGTATGTTTATTAGAATTCAATAGCTTTTTACATATCAAGGTACCATTTTATCTGTTAAATTTTTATGGTGGCTGCGTAAATTGTTTGGTGATAAAGAAGCATTCAATTTTCGTAAATTTACGGTGTCACTTAAATTTAATATCTCATGTAGTTGATTGATAAGATTTTTATTGCTCAAAATGCCTGAGTACGTAGAATTCGCTGGGTGTCCCAGCTAAGTGACTTTGAGAAGGGTCGAATTGTCGGGTTGCGTGAAGCCGGTCTATCGATAAGAAAAGTTTATAGGAGGACCAACAGATCCTTATGAAGTATATTAATGTGTAAACTAGCGTTAATTTAGGAAGGCTCTGAGTACATCTATCGAGGGGTTGTGGACGTCTAAGAGGGACCACAGAGCGACAAGATCACCGATTAAAACTTCCTGCTCTAAGAGATAGATTTCGTAGTAGTCGAGCCATCGCAAATCAGTGGATTGAAAAGCATAAAAAGAAGGTTAGCTTGCATACGATATATCGCAAATTACAACAGGGGTCTTTTTTCTTATCGCCCACATTGGTTGCTACCTCTAACACCTGAATATCAGAGTCACCATTTGCTCTGGCGTAGAAAAATAATTATATAGGACAGGGGATGGAATCAGGTGGCCTTTAGTGGCAAATTTTGCTTCAGTCTGAAAATGCACGATGGTTGTGGGCGTGCATGATGAGAAGGCGACGTGTTAAAAGATGTGACCTACAATTTAAAAAGAGTGGCACGTTCGTCACACTGTAGGAGTTATTGGATGGGGTTATATTGCTTATGGTAGCAGATTACCACTAATTTATCAGAGGCAATATGATAGCCTGACGCTATATTCAGGATGTAGTGTAGCCTCATCTTATTCCATAACTAAACACCATCCAAAACCCGATGTTTCAGCTAGACAATCTCGGAGCGCATACTGCCAGAGAATCGTTAGTTTTCATGATGTAGCATTTTTATTTTCCTTTGTATGTATTGAAATTACCTTGCATGTATTAAAATACCGAAGAATATTTTCAATGTATTTCTATTTCCTATCGTATATGTTTAAACACCGAAATATTATTTCAATCCTTTTTTATCGCTGGAGTTGATAATAAACACATTTTAAAGTTTGTTTATATATCACAGATGCGTATTTCCTTGGTATTTCTTTGACCATGAAGCCGATTTAGGATACTTTGCGCGTCAAATAAAGAGAAATAATGATTTTTAAAGATTATCACTCTGCAATCTGCAACCGAAGTGGTCTCTTCATTGTTTCGAGTCCAGATTTTTTTTAAATTCGTAATGGCTTTTCGTTTTTCGTTTTTGTCATGGAAATATAGTGTATTCTAGCAGTTAATTGTGCAGTTAGAAAAGTTAAGTTTGAGATCTTGACGGGAAAAGAGGTTATATGTAATCTTCAAAAGTAACCGACAAATTTGTTTGTAAAAAAAAAGTTAATTATACATGCATGCAATGTATCAATTTTTGCAAGAGTAATCACTGTTTTGTTTCGTGCCGTCTATCACCTAAGGAATTTGTAAAACGGCGTTTTAAGCAAGCTTAAAGAGTTTTTAAAAAAGCCAAGTTTCAAAGATTGCCTCGAGATAATCTAGTGCCCAGGTTCCACCCTCATTGTGTTTGTTCCAGGTCATTCCAGACTATTTTTGCAGTGTGAGATGCATTTGTTTGTGTTGCAGTAAATTTGAGTCCAGTTCCAACCCCAGAAGGTTTAAAGGAGATAAAACATTTAGTGAAAATCAGGTATTCATTTAGTTAAACTTTTTTAATGTATAAATAAACAATTTTCATTTGTAACATTATAACATTTGTAAATTATAACCACATAAATTATTTAAATCTCTTTTATTCAAAAGTGTAAACCCTATTTTTTATTTTTAATAATTATTTATAAATAGTTACAACTAGTTGTTGAAACTATCACAAAAATAGCGCCCAATATGGCTAGCATGTTTTAGATTCTGAATATTCCTACATCTGATGCGAAAGTGGCAACATTTTTCATTTCTTTTGCCTACAAGTAGTCTTACCAAAGTAAGACAGATTTCCTTTCCCCTAGTCATTTATCTCTTTTTTTATTTTTCCTAGTTTTCTTTCATTTATATGAAACCCCCTCTTTTGAATAATGCCCCAGTGTCTCACAAATAGTGATTGTATTTATGTATTGTATATTAACATATGTATTGTTGTATATTAAAATATTATGTATTGTTTTTTGATTTAATGTACTGTAGAAATGTTTGTATATAGACAATTGTAGATTTAATGTGTATTGGTAATGAAAGCAAATATTTGGAGGTTGAATATTTACATTAATTTTAAGTGATGTTTAATATTGAAATGACTTTTTAAAATTATAACAGTAATATTTAATACCGTTATTGTTTGCATCAATTTTTAATTTATTTGAGAGGCTTTACAAAATAATCGGATTTTGTAATTTTGTCTGTTTGGTCATTTTGATTAAGTGTGTGTATTGTTCGAGTGACTTTTGTTTGAGCTGTGTAGTTATGTAGTTGTGTTTTGCCCTTTGTTCCTACTAAGTCCATCTTTGACGGTGTTTCTTATGCCACGAGTTAGTTGGATATTTGGAACGAGAAGGACCAATTTTAGTCGCCGTAGCAGACTGAATTTTGTGTTTCCTTTCTTGTATCTGAATGACCACAAGTGTAATACTCGTGATAAGAAGTGCTGTTTACTTTCGCCTAGGAGCAATCTCATTTAGTTTTCAGAACATGAACTGGTTTATTTTGTGTTATTTTGTGTAGCTCACTCAAAAGTCAAGTTTTCAATATGATTGGTATTTTTGTCTACCCCTGTATGTGCAATTTGTTGAGTCTGTTTGTTTTACACCATTTTTCTTCAGTTACATTATGTGTTTGCTTTCATCCAATTTTTGTTAAATCGAGTCGACCTAAGTTTAACTTCTACTAATTTCCAATTTTTCCAATTTTCCTAAGTTCTTATCTTCGTTTTTTTATGTTCAGTCTTTGTAAAATTACGTAGAAATATTCTCGTCTATTTTTAATCTTATAAACCAAATAATGTGAATTTTTTATGGTCAGTATTTTGAATTTGGAAGATAAAGATATTAGTCTCTGTTTATTTGTAATTCTTTAATGAATAAACATCCCATAGCGAGGAATGAATATTGTTTATGTTTATAAATCATTTATTTCGTATGCAAACGTTGACCTTCCTATAAAGTTGTTTATTGCTTTTAGTTGTTTATATAATTTCAGCTGAGAAATTTCGATGACCCAATTCTTATGAAAAAATTAGGTCAGATTTTTTCGTGAGACACATGAAGATTTTATTCTTTAATTTTGAATGTTTTAAATATATTGATATCCTTTGTGTCAAGTAAGCTATTGTACCTATATGGGATTCGTTAGACAAATATAGGCGAGTTGTAAAAAATTTTCATCATAGTCTAGCCACTGTGGAAAAAAATTTTTAATTCCCGAAAAAGAAAATGTTCTCTATTTTACAGTCTGTCTTTTGTCCGTGTTATCTTTTGTTTTATAAGTAGGAGGAAATAATGATACGACTTCACTTGTCCATGGCTAAGGCCGATTTGTTAGTGACATAGAGCGAGACTATTGTTTTGTTTCTTCTGTCTGTTAGTTTTGTGTCTTTATGTGGTCAGATGTTGTAGTAGAGGTATGTTAGTGGTACTGAAATGTATTAGATTATGGTTTGATTATTGTTTTATTTGAAATATCATGTAGGACGTGACCTAGATTTTTGTATCCTTGGATATTTCTGTTGATGTAAGACTGAATTTCGAGCAGCTTTTCTTTTTGTGAGTTCGACATTGTTGTGGTGTTTGTGATGTGATGTTCACGATTTGGTAGAAGCGGAGGTAAAAACACTTGCATTGTCGATTGTGACGCTTTGATATGCTGAGATGAAAGTACCTGTCTGCCGCCCATTGTGAAAATGTTGTGTATGTCGACTATGAGACCACGTTCGTTAAACAGCTGAAGTAGTTCTAGTACTACCGTTAAATGAACCACTAAGAATAGAAAGTCTTATATTGTTGTGACTTTGTCCGAGTTTTTCTGAAGAATGGTGAACATTTCTTTGTGATTTCTATGACGAATATTTTGGATTTAATTATCATCCGTAAAATGATAAGGTTTATTTCTTAATGGTGTTCCTTTATTCCCTTTAAAAACTATGTCTTTGACCTTATAAGTTGTCATGAGCGGAACAGGAGACCTATTGAGCTTTTAAGGAAGATAAGCATTAGTTTTTGCCTTATGTTTATATACTCTTCTTCTTTACTTTTCTTTACTTTAAGTTTGAAATTAGTGTACCAAGTTGGAAGTTTAATTATTAACGACGGACTGTAATATTTTTTTGTTCCTTTGGAAGTTTGTAATGCTTTTTCTGTTCCTTTGGAGGACTGTCGTAACTTTTTTTGTTTCTTTGGAAGACTGTTACGATTGTTTTGTTTCTTTTGGAAATATTAGTTTGAGACTGAACTGTTTGTGTACCGATTATGGCCTGTATGTCTTGTGCCCCTTTTCTTTCTACTTTTCCAATATTGTGTATTAACAATTTGGATTTATTTTCTTCTTTTGTCCTTTTGGGAGTTTCCTGACTTGGGAATTTTTCTGCTGTGATTGATCCCGGGGGATATTCCTAAGGAACTATTGGCCATCCTGTTGTTCTTTTTTGGGTTAGTTCGAGTTTCAACAAGTAGTGGGAAAAGCATTGTTTGATTATCGTAGTCAACTTTGTTATTGTTTGATGCTATTTTGGTTATCTGTAGATAACCATAGCGAAGCTTGCTTAAGCTACATTGTTGGCCATCCGCCTTTGTTGAGCTGGAAGCACCCCTCTTTTCGCTCCCAGAAACTTCAACACTGGTCTGTTCCACGTTTTTGGTTAGGTTAGAGCTATTTTTGTAAAAATCTGCCATTAGTCGTTGTGCTTAAGAGCCAACGAACCATTGTGCTTGAGTTTTTAAAAAAGTCAAGTTTCAAAGATTGCGTCCAGATACTTTTAAACCCCAGAACTTTTAAAGGAAAAATCAACATTGAGTGAAAACCAGGTACCCTTTTTTGTTAAATTTTTTAAAAGTAAAAATAGATATTTTTCATTAATAATTGCTTTCGTGACAAGTTGAGAAATTGTAATAAGTGAAATCATAAATATAAGGTAGTGGCTAGCTGTCATATTAATTATTCTCAAAGTTTTAAATTTAGTACTGAAATACGACAGTTAACACTATTTTTTGACAATTAGTACATACCTAATCATAAATTAGATTTTGGAAAAATAGGGTTGAAAAAAAACGTCAAACAACTGTCAAAGTGTATAGACGCATTTCAAAGTTTCTCCTTTGATATATATAGATAATAAGGCTATTACTAATAATCCTTTGTTTGTAACCCGATCCTACCGCATACATACTTAATAGTAATAAAATACACGACACGGTTCCTCCAGCCGAAAATGGAGACCACTAACACTAACCTCGATCCTGATAAACCTCCTGACCCCCCGCCTGATTTAAGTGGAAAAAAAAATTAATAACCAATATAATATATATGATTCCGGTCCTTTCGAAGTATATGTACAGGGAAAAGACAAAAATATAGGGAATTTTCACATCTTAAGTATTGCTAAAACAATATTTAACCTAAACCTACAGCAAATTATTAAATTTAACCGTAAAGGGAAAAACCGGTTAGGTGTTGTTTTTAAAGATTTTAAATCGGCAAATCTATTTGTGAATGATAAGAGATGGGAAAGTTTACAATATGATGTCTTTATCCCAAATCACAATGTCACATGTAAGGGTATAATAAGGAACATATGTAAAGAAATATCTGAAGTAGAAATTAAAAATACAATCGAAACAAAATTAGTATCCTGTAAAGTAATTGACATAAAAAGACTAAATAGGAGAATTATCGAAGAGGGAAAAGAACAAAACTATGTACCAACAACCACCATATGCGTAACATTTACAGGAAAAGCACTGCCCAGGGAGGTGCTTGTGTATGGATTACCCATGAGGGTTATTCCATATGTCAGCCCAGTCCTAATGTGTGGAAACTGCCTGTTATATGGTCACAGTAATAATCAATGCAGAGGGAACCCAAAGTGCCAGAACTGTGAGAAAAACCAACACGGGGAAGCCTCGAATTGTGAAACATACTGCATACACTGTAAAAATCATGATCATATCTCTAAAGATAAAAAATGTAAAGAATTCCAACGGCAAAAAGAAATAAAAGCCCTAATGTCTTTCTCTAACATCTCATATTATGAAGCAAACATGCAAATACCAAAAAATGAAAACAGGGAATACTCTTTGAACGAAGAGAATTTTCCTGTCTTGCATACAGAATCCAAGCCTAATAATATAATAGATATCACAGAAAGAAGAATAGAAGCCATAAAGAATGACACAAGTATACCAAAATATAACCAAATCGTCAAATCTCAACCCACCAAAAGAAGGAAACCAAACATGACAGGATATGACAAAAAACAACATAGTGCTCAATTAATTAATCCGGAGGGAAGATTGAACTGGGCAACAAATTCTCAATCAATGCCATCAACATCAAAAGGATACAGTGCAAATAAGGAAACTGAACATGGAATCTCCCATGCAATGTCATTACTACCACCACAACATAAAGAGATGGTACTATCTTTTGTAAACAACTTGCTAAGAAACTTATACCCTAACTCATCTAATGTATCACAATATAAAACAATTAAAAGCAGCTCAACAAATAACATAACCTATGAGTTAATGGAAGATGGGACAGTATCTGATGCTTCAGAATACTAAGCCCAAAATAAAAATAAAAAATAAAGCTTTCACTCCTTTGACTATAATACAATGGAATATGAGATCATATAATGCTAATGTGGATAACTTAAAAATAATTATCAAAGAATACAATCCTGACATATTATTGCTAAATGAAACATGGTTAAATAATAACCATATAATCAGATGCAAGGGCTATCAAGTAATTAGAGATGATAGAGATGATTCATATGGTGGTATAGCCATCCTTATTAGGAATGAACTAGAATTTTATGAAATATCTGTATGTAATAAATTTAATAACAACTCTCAACTGCAAGCAATCTTCCTACCTAAATTCCAAATTAACCTACTTAATGCCTATTTCCCTAATTCAAATACCATATCTAAACAAAAATGGATAAAACTGATCCAGGAAATCAACAAACCAGTAATAATAATGGGAGACCTGAACGCCAAGCATGAGGTTTGGGGTAGCCCTTGTAATAATTCCAATGGGAGAAACATCTTCCAAACATTAGATGAGCTGGAACTAGTTTTTTTAAATGATGGTTCATATACCAGAATAGCACCACCTCCAAAAAGATCATCAGCTGTGGATCTAACAATAACATCTAAGAATATTGCTACCAGATCATCATGGCAAATAATTCCTGACCTAGGATTTAGTGATCACCTACCCACAATGTGCAAAATTGGTGTCCAAAACATTACCATCCACATGCCACCAAGGAATAACAGAAACTTCAAAAAAGCTAATTGGAACCAATATACCTCAGTATTAGAGTCATCATTTACATCATTTCCAGGGGAGAACTACCGATCATTTGCAGATCTAATAAATGAAGCTGCACAGTTGTCCATCCCATTGTACAAATCAAATGTTAATAAACAGTATCATATCCCATGGTGGGACGAATCTTGCGCTGAAGTCATTAAAGACAGAATTAAGGCAACAAAGCAATTCCAATCAACACCCAACTTACAAAATTATTTAATAGTAAAAAACAAATGTGCTATAGCTAGAAGATTCCTTAAAGAAAAAAGAAAGAATAATTTTAGGACATTTGCAGAAGGCCTTAATAGAAACTCGCCAATCAAGACAATATGGGATAAAGTTAGGAAAATAGCTGGATATGGTAATAGCCCAATTAACTCCCTTCCTAATCCTAATATGGCACAAGAGATACTGAATTCCTTGGCTCCTCCCAGTATACATTTACATCAACAAAGTATACAAACTAGCAATACAAGTTCCCCTTTTACCTTTAATGAATACAAATTCATAATCAATTCTAAAAAGGAATCTGCTACGGGACTTGACTTAATTTCATACTCTATGATTAGAAATCTACCTCATTCAGGATCATTACTATTATTACAAATTTTTAACAAATGCTTAAGTACAGGGACCATTCCGATTGAATGGAAACAATCATTAATAATTCCAATCCTAAAACCTATGAAAGATAAACTCATTGCAACTAACTATAGGCCTATTGCCCTCACCTCTTGTGTAGGTAAAGTTTTAGAATCAATGATCAAAAATAGGTTGGAATGGCGTATAGAAAATAAGGGAATCCTCAGACCATTGCAGCTAGGTTTTAGAAGGGGTAAAGGATGTTTAGAATGTCTATCCTTTTTGACATCTGAAATCCAAAAATCATTTAGTAATAATGAATGTACAATAGGAATATTCTTGGATATCCATTCAGCATATGATAATGTTAATATTGACAAACTGTACTCTACATTAATACATTTGGATATACCACATGATTTAGCTAACCTCATATATGACTTTTTAAAATGCAGAGAACTGTTTGTCAAAGATAACTCTGGGTTAGTACATGGCCCAAATACCACTAGCACTGGACTCACACAAGGATCACCATTAAGTCCAATGCTATTTAACATATATACCTACTCAATACACGAAGTGTTCCCCAAAAATGCTAAAGTCATACAGTATGCTGACGATTTTGTAATTCTAATCAAGGGAGTGAATGTTAAAAATATGATATCAAAATTAAACAAATATTTAGTCAATCTTGAAGCCTGGCTGGACAATCATAATTTGAACATCTCTGTGGGCAAATCTAAAGCTATCTTGTTTACAAGGGGTAATACCAAAATAATGCCTGGAAATATCAGTTATAAGAGTCAACATATAGAGTGGGTAGATAAAATTAAATACCTAGGAATGGTTTTACAGAAGAACCTTAAATGGAAGGCACACATTAACCAGCTGGAAGTCAAAATAGGTAAAGCACTGAATGTAATGCGTGCCTTGTGTGGAACATGGTGGGGCAGTGACCCAAAAATATTAAAACTGATCCATGAAGCACTTATCCTAAGTCATTTAAACTATGGGGGTCAATTCCTATCTACGTGCCCTAAATATATATTGAAGAAACTAGATCAGATGCACTACCAAAGTATTCGGATTATCACAGGATGCATGAAGTCAACTCCAATCCAAGCCTTGTTATCAGAGTCTGGAGAACTGCCATTAAAATACAGAAGAGAATGGCTCACCACAAAATTTTTGCTAAAAAACCTAAGCATTAAAAACAACCCTGTCATTCAATCAATCATTGAATTAGAAGCACTTTGTAATATGGACAATAAATACTGGAGAAATAAGGAAAAACCCATATTGATAGCAACTATCAGAAAAATCCAACCTTATTTGCAGAACCTATATTCCAGTAAACTTCTTCCTTGCCATGAATATGACTTGGAACTACAACTTCAACCATTAGGAATTCTGAATGAAAATATTACAAAAAATGAATTCAATCTTATGAATTTTGTGAACTTAGTTAAAAAATTCCATTCATACAAAAAATTCTTTACAGATGGCTCAACGGACACAATGGGAAATGCGGGATTTGGTGTTTTTTCCCCAGATATAAACTATTCATTTTCATCTAAACTACCCAATCATACCCAAATATGTACAGCAGAGGTTACTGCGATCAATCATGCAGTCCAAATTATACGGGAACAAAATATCACAGAAGCCATTATCTTTTCTGACTCCAAAAGTGCACTACAAAAAATTAAAAAAACAGGGTTTTCTAAAGACACAGAACATATATCGTATTTAACGAAAAGAGGAATTATCCTAGCAAGGAACAATAATATCAAAATCTTACTAGCATGGATCCCAGGACACACTGGTATCACTGGAAACTACAAGGCCGACCAACTTGCCAATATAGGTCGTTCCCTGAATATTCCCATGAATATCAAGCTAGAGTTTTCAAATTTCACACCCTACTTGAAAAGAGAGATTTGGTCTAATTGGGCAGCTGAATGGTACGAAGGATATGGCACAAGCAATTCATTCTACGCCAAAATTAATAAACGAATCCACACACTACCATGGTTCAATAAATTCGCATATATCAGTAGGATTTGGGAGACCTCATCTTCCAGAATCGGGCGAAAAAAAAGGACTTACTCTGAAAAGGATAATTTTTATAATTGACGAGGACATCGACGTTAATAATGGAAAGAGATGTAATTATATTCTCTGCAATTGTAGTAAAAAATTTATTTATTTCGTCTGGAGGTAGATCAGGTTGTACCGAAATGGATATGTTCTAGTTTCTTTCGAAATTTACTATTTTCCAGTAGTCTCTAGGTTTATTGTGAGAATTAGTATTATAGTAGAATTATAATTACAGTAAACTGACTTTTTAGTAATTTTTAATTGCCGATTATATTCAATTTTTTGTTGTTTATATACCTTGAACAAATCGGGATCCTTAGTGGCATCTGCAATGTGTTTAATAAGAGAAAGAGTAGATCTGTATTTTCATAGATATATATTATAGACAGATTCATTAATAAACTATTGCACAGGTGTTTTTTCAGCCATTTGTCGTACTTTTTTTAGTGGAAAATGCTTTAATATTAAATTCTTATAAGTTTCGGTAAGAAAGGCTGTTAAAAAATCAGGATCATTATTAATATCGTAGAAAAAGTCAATATTTGTACCAGCTAGCGCACGTTTAAGCTACTGTAAATCATCAGAAGTAATAAACCGTTGAAATGTTTGATTAGTGTCAACAAGTTTATGCTCAGAGTCAATAAATAAAAATTGAGCTCGATGGTCAGAAAAACAAGGTTCACATACATTATAATAATGTAATCAAGTTAATGAATATAATAAAAAAATATTCATCATAAAAAATTTACACTGGTATTCATAGTGCGTCGACAGGAAGAGTCGCCGGCGGCTTTTCAGTTAGCGAACACTCCATCGAGATTTCATCCCCTGTTTCATATAAATAAAAAAATTATATAGTCAATCTTCGGAGAACCGCTAGTGGGCGATCGGTTACTTACTACTCGATATGAAAACGTAGACGTATTTGATAACAAGGATCTACAGCAATCGTACTTGTGAACTAGTCGACTGGAGTTACAATTTGCCAAATTTAAATGTAATCGTTCCTACTCATTCATATTAATATTATAATGTATAATATATTAAAGTTTTTAATATTGGTAATAGTATTAAAGCTTTTAATATCGTTTTTTAATATTATTAATAATACTAAGTAATTAAATATTGCGCCTTGCTTAAAAAAAGTACGAGATAAATAACTCGTTTTTTATATGAAAGTGCAATTTTCTTGCAAATGCTTGGTTTTTTTTACAAGATAATACAAATTGTATGAAGAGTAGCTAAGCGTTGGGTAGTCAGTGGCGAATCTACGAGGAGGGAAAAAGGGATCTTCTGAATTTGCCAATACTTTGACTGCACATACAACCAAGAGAGGATGGAATGTTGTCAGACCATTATCAATATTGAAATATAACCAGTACGTAACAAAAAACGATGTAGAATATGTTGTATGGATAAAATTTGAAAAAACACAATTAACGAGTGTGCTGATTGTGACAAAAAAACCTGGACTATGCATAGGATATTGTTTTCGCAAATACCATTCAACCAACAGATAGATTGCATTCAGTATATTAGTTTAAATAAAAATTTTATTTTCTAAAGACCTTTTAATTGTTAGCTGATGTCCCACTAACAATTTCTAATTTGATTTTTTATTTTGTACACATTCATATGTTATAATTACTCGTACATACATTTATTTTTCTTGATTTGTTTTTTATTTATTGATATTATAATGGGAAAAGTGATAGGTTTGTATGGAATTTTGAGTAGTATTGAGCAGGAAAATTTGGAATTTTTAAAAGGGAGAATTGTAGATATTTATTAATTACTTCAACACAGCTAAGTGAAAGAGCGCCAAACGGTGTAACATAAAATTTAAATCAATTAAAATGTTGTTCAATAAGTCTTCTTCGTACAATATGTCCAATATTTTAAGCTTGATTCGGTATGTGAGATTCATTATCATCCAGTTCTTCTTCCACATTATCTTGTTCATCATTTACATCATTCACTTTGATCCCAATATTGTGAAGAACTGCACATGCCACAATTATTTCTGGAACTCTTTCCAATTTATTATTTAAACCCCGACTCAAACAACAAAATCTTTTTTTCCACAACCAAACAATCTCTCAATGGTATTTCTCGTTCTAATATGAGATCTGTTATACCTTACTTCTTGTTCAATTCCAGGATTTAAAATAGGCGTCATTAAATACGGTAAACAAGCATAGCCACTATCTCCAAAAAGAAATCCTGCCATTCTCGAAACGGTGTTTCACTGAACTATTATTGAAGATCATCGAATCATGTTCTCTTCCAGGCCAACGAGCTACAACATCGAAAATTTCTAAATTGGTCCACCCACTACTTGGACGTTTATTGAAAGATATCTTTTCCTGTTTCTATATGCCTCGGCCATATTCCCTCCAGGACTTTTTATTGGTATGTGGGTACAGTCTATACACCCTGTTACTTTGGGAAAATTGGCAATATCGTAAAACAGCCTTTGGTTCTTTCTCTGGTTTTCGAGACCTTCAGAAAATTTTATATATGTGGGTAATAGCTGAGCAAGTAGGCGGGAAGTTTTAAAAATGCATCTCGAAACCGTGGGTTGTGAAAATCCTCTAAGATCTCCAGTTACAATCTAAAAATTAAACTAAAATTAACTATACTACGATCTACCATTATATATATATATATATGTATATATATATATATATATATATATATATATATATATATATATATATATATATATATATATATCGAGAAAAGGAGTACGACCGTCAATCCAAAATAAACTAAGGTACACTCGAAGAGTGGTGGGTTTTTCGGTCAAAGTAGAGAAATAAAAGACAAAGAAGAAGAAGACGTTTCGCTTTCTGCTCAGAAAGCATCATCAGTTCATCTAAAAAGAACAATATGAAACCTATTATAGCTAATTTAAAATAATACCATAACACGTGATAAATTATTAATTTCAAAATTTCACCTTTATAGACCCTACATGATATAGTTCGTTGAAATCAGGTTGTTAAAAATATTTTAAAAACATAAAAATATACAGGGTGTTTTATTAAAAATAAGGATTATGGACTATGCCAGACTTGCATGGATCACCCTGTACATTTAAATTTATATTTAAATTTACATTTAAATTTACATTTAAATTTATATTTAAATGTAAAAGTGAACGTGTCCCAGAGTTTTTTATTATTTTCTATAATAAGGACACAAACAATTTTATTCCATAAGTGGTTTCCACACTGTATATATATATATATATATATATATATATATATATATATATATATATATATATATATATAAATTAAGGACCACTCACAAGAGTGGTGGGTTTTTTCGGTCAAAAGGTGGAGAAAACAGACAAAGTTGATGGCTCCTTCATCTATTTATTGAAGACGTTTCGCTTTTTTAATCAGAAAGCATCATCAGTTCATCTAAAAAGAACAATATGAAAAAACCACACAAGCATGGAAAAGTTGTTACATGTGTTACCTTAAAAAGATAGGTAGCAGTCAGTGATAACAAAGTTGTAAAGACACTTAAGTAAATGGACATTATACGATTATGATGTATAAACAATAAATTGAACTAGATAAGTTAACAATTTGTTCAAACTAAGCACAGCAAAAAGAACATGTGGTTTTGTTTTTTTTTATATAAATGTATAAGTTAAAAAAAAAAACATTAAAAAAGAGAATGAAGAACTAAGAAAATCAAAGAAGCACTTCCAACAATATAGCAATAGATATGATTTAATTTTTACTTTAGGTAGCATTATTGTATTAATTAATATTGAAATTGAATAATTTAATGTATAATGAAATTACCACTCCTGGCTTCTTGAATGCTGTCGGTAAAATGGAAGTTCAATTAAGACAATCACGCCATCAACGTAAAAGACAGTCAAAACCTTGAGGTTATTAATTATGACAGAACAGCAAGGTGAAATACCAACCCTAATGATAGAGCGGTTTATTTAAATGATAGGATGAGTTTGTGTGACAACCTGCTTGTAAGCAACCAATAAATGAAAAGGAAAGGTGGTTAATAACACCAAATTTCCCCCATTGATCGGCTAAGAAAAAAACAAACAAAACAAGCGAGGTTATACCAAAAACTCATATATATATACATATACCTATATATATATATATATATATATATATATATATATATATATATATATATATATATATATATATATATATATATTGGTATTTAAAATTTCTGCAAAAATAAAAAGAAACTGTTGAGACCAAAAATCAAATTCTGTACACAGTGATATTAAATTTCTAAAATATAAACCAGGTATTAGGGATATTAAGTGTTCTTCCGAATAAGTGAACCATAATTGTGTAGAGACAAAGGGGAGACTCACGGGGATAAGGGCAATAGCAGTTGTTCGACCATTTATGCAGATAAGAATTTTGTAAACAAAAAAGTTTAATAAAATGTTAAGATGACGCTGCATTATAAGGCATACCACGAACGATTAGAAAATGTATAAAATCATATGATTAGTGAATTTTTTTTAGATAGATAGTTACTTATCTTTTTTTTTCTAAGAAATTGAACAATTTTTTAAGAGCTTTTATTAAAAAATGTTTAATTGATGGGGTTTTGATAGCAGTGGGTTCTTTGTAACAAAATTCAAACTCTTTTGGTAAAAAACGACTGGAAATAAGAAAGATTTATGGGAGATTGAGGATTTATGCGTTTTGATTGATTTAGAAAATATAGAGGGAGGTGTTCAGGGGTCGATGTGAGTCCTGTCAGGAGAAAAAATATGTATTGTGATTTAAAGACTCTACTACTACACTACAGTTTTTCTGATACGAAGATGCTAATTATCAGAGTTCCCAAAAAGTAAATTTTGTGAAAAGTTGAGTTTTCTGTTTGTGAAAAGAGGTCCAACTGTGGTTGCAGGCAAAAGAAGTTGAAGAAATAGATGACATACTGTAAGTAAAAAAACAGATGGATAGCTTATATTTGACCAAATCGATCAGTTGAGAGATCCTTGAGTCTGAAGAGGAGTTTTTTCAGAAGATAGAGGTTTAAGTAAAGAGTTGGGCAACGATTAATGCAGTTGTAGAATTATTTTATCAAAAACGATAGGCATAGGAGAGAGCAGGGGTATTTGGAGAAACTGGGAAGTACGAGCGAGGTGAATAGGCCACAATCAAAGTAGAATAAGGTGGAGTCAGCAGTTATGAAGACAAAAGGTTGGTTTTGTCTTTTAGTTAACCACGATCAATCACGACCATATATTAAAATTAGAGTTATTTGTTTTTAACTGTTTGTTTTTTTGAATTGAAAATTAAAGTAAATATAAAATTTTTGAGTCACTAGTAAAAAAATAAATGAAAGAATAAAATAAGAGGTCTTCGCTTTGGATATAAGTTTATTTAATTTTTTATTAATAATTTTGGATGTATGATTTGATGGATGATTAATGTTTTCATTATTCTTATTACCGTGTATGGTATATTTTTTATTTGATATTCTAAAATTGTAATACTTTATTTATTTTGAAAATATATAACACTTGTTTTATAATTTCATAGTGTTTTTTGGTCATTTATTTGCCTATTGTCTACTCTTTCCTTAAAGGCAAATATAAAAAATACTTTGAAGCCACGTTTTTTGTTATATAGTAAAGCCCTGAAATAATAGCCCTGAGATATCATATTAAAATATATTTGTTTTGTAAAGGTAAGCTTAAGTAGAGATAAGATCTAATAAATTGTAAAAACATGCATTTGAGCAAATCATAATCATAATCCGTTTACCGCTTAAAATTCGTTGTGTTCCAGATTCATTTTTATCATTGACACTAGCGGTCACTTTCCCGCCGAAGTTTAATGCTCCTTTATTATTAGCATCTCTTCTTTTTCTAGGTTTGTGCTACAACACTCCAGAACAGGAGTGCAGCACAAGGTAAACATGGAAAATTTTACCATAAGTACCGGCTTAAAAAAGCAAAGGCAATATTGTAATATTTTTTTTATCAAGAATTAGAATGAGTATTTTCTATTTAGTTAGTAACTAAAATTTGCAGTCTAGTCTTTTATTTCTCTGTTAAATTTTTGATAATTTTAATAAATAACTATTATATAACATAATTAAATAAGTGGCATCTATGAAATTAAATTGGTTCACAAAAAAAAACAGGTTTTTTAGTGTATATTATAGCCCTATAAAAGTGAGTTACAGAAATTTGTACATGGACTACAAAGCGATTTTCAGCATATAAGATCACTTGTGATACAGGAAAATAAATATAAATAAAAGTTTCTTGAAAGATTGAGATACGTCAAATATTTTAGCAGTAGGTACGATGGTTAGAGACCCACAAAGATCTTTATTTTCTTTGATTCAACAAAAAGAAATAAAAAAGAGAATAATACCAGGCCACAAATTTGGGTTCAGCAATACAGCAATTTACTATCAAATGCTTTAATGGTTTATGATCTTTGCCTGAAAAAAGTCACTAGCTACAAACATCGTTTCAACACAAGCTTTCAATTTAAAACATTTCATTATTTGCAAATTTTAATACGATCCCGAAGGTAAAAGGCATTATTGCATAATAGTTTGTGAGTTATATTTGTTCAGTTACTTGACTTAATCAGTATTTATTATTATTTTTCTTTCTTAAATTGCAATAATTACTTTAATAAGTATTTACATTCCGTCACATCCTTACTTTATTGAGTGTACCTTCTGTTATAGCATGAGTTTTTAGACAATATGTTGGAAGATAAAATTCACTAATTGCATTTTTCTCAAAAACTTCAAAAAATTAATAGAAACTCTGCAACATAAGATAGTTTAAACTAATTGTCAAAATAATTACCGTCTGTTATAGTATTGAGTTTACATTCCTCCCTTCCTTTATTGAACGTACCTTCTGTCATAGCATGAGTTTTTAGTTAATATTACGGCAGGTAATCATCATCATCAATTGCATTTTTCTCAAAAACTTCAAAAATATACCCTATTTTAATAAAAACTCTAAGATAAGGTAGCTTAAATGGTTTCTCAAAATAATTATCTTCCGTTCTAACATTGATTCAAAAATGAATTTTTTACATTAGAATATGCTTTAAAACTTCGATTTCTCTGTTCTTTCAATATGGTACTTAGTGAGTTTTACTTGTCACCTGACGGTATATTTTCTGGTTTTGTATACCCTATGTGATAATCATTATTTTTTATATTTTGTTTCGTTATAATCTTTCATTATTTTATATTTTAGACAGGCACTAATATTTCAAATTTTAATTTTGATAAAGTCACATTTGCTAAAAATGTGTTGTTGTTTTCTGCTGGTTGCGCCTATTTGTAATTTACATTTTGGTGGTTGCGCCAAGAATGATAAAAATCATTGCAAACTTACAACAATTTAATAAATTATCAAATGTCTATGTAAGACAGACTTTTATGAGAAATAAATTTTTTTAAAAATATTTTTACCCTAAAGATTTCTTATTTCTGTAATCGTCTACCTATTTGTTATTTCTGTAATATGGATTCGCTGTTCTTTTTTTAACTAATTTTATGTTTTTTCTATTTACCCATCAGTTTCATTAATTGTTTTCTCTCTCAGAAAACACATCTCCTAATCCTTCTTATTTTATTTTATTTATTCTAACTATAAACACATTTTTTCATTATTTCGTAATACCAAGCCATGATATATATGGCAAAGATTTAAATTTAGTTGTTAATAATAATATATGTCATATATTTATATTTATTAAATTTTAAAGAGAATATATGTGCGTGAAAGCTTCTTATGTATTAAATATAAGTTCATTAAATTAAAATTTTGACCTTGTTATTGTTTTGCCTAAATAGTGAATTTTGTGACAATATAATGTTGTCAATGCCGAATAGCTTGTGCGAATTTGCATTTTTTGGCGGTTTCGTGAATAAGTGGACCAAAACTTAGATTTAACGTTAGATATCGAACGATAGGATATTGTATAATGTTATATAAGAAATTAAATACTTTTATTATATTTTAAAATAAATGTTGGTTTAAATCAATTAATTTATAACGTTATAACATTTTATTTTTCATAGCTAATATCATCCAAAATAAACTAAAAATATTTCTTCACCGTCTAGCAAAAGATAACGATAAACTATACACTAATAAAGTAAATGAAAGGGAGGGGAGGGTTATATACAGGGTTTGCCAAACCACTGGCTTTCTTTTATTACTGCTGAATTATGGGGTATATAAAAAATGTTCATAATGAAACTGATATATGAAACTGTATATCAAAGACGTCCATAACTTATATTATACAGGGTGAGTCGGAACAACGAAATGAACCAAAGTTTTCTTTTTTTAAATACAACACCCTATATAATAAAGCATTTTTAAATATATTTTTTAAAAACATAAAAACTTTGTATAAGGTTCTTTAGGTCTAAAGTTAACAAATTTCGAAATATGTACACTATTAAAAGGTTTTCAAAGTAGTAAAAATCAAAATTTTACTTATGTAGTTTTATTTTAAAATAATTTAATATTCTTTATCTCTATCCAGACGATATACAATGTGATCACTATTTTCAAATACAAAATGTTTTCATTTTTTAACGGAACAACCTGTTTATTATTATTGCATTTTATAAGAAATATTAAAACCTTTCTTTTGGTATGAGGTTGTATATAGCCAGGATGATTCATTTTGTAGATATTTACGAAAGAACGATAGTTTTTATGTTTTTGAGGATTAAATTGTAACCATACTATAAAATATCCCAGATTACAATAAAAACGTATGGTAGTGCAATGTAGTTGAATTAATAACTCAATCTGTTGCAAAATAATATTTATCATACTAATAAATATAATCAAAATACTTAAATTAATTATTAAATCAAAGTAATAACAAATTTTAAAATCTGCCCTAGTAAGTTTTCTATTGTAGTTTCTATTCTAGTGCAAGTTTCCTGCACTAAATTTATTGTTACTTAAATTATATTACGAGTAAGATCAGTTTATTAACTTTTTATTGTAAGTACTTACATTCTGATAACGTAGAAAGCATACTTTGAAACAACTGAACGTTAAATGTATCTGTTAAAATATTTATTAAAATAAATGTATTTAGTTGTGTCACAAAAGCTAATAATATTTTTGTAGTTGCATTTTTTGTAACAATTTTTATATTTTAAATATGAATTTTTCAACTGAAGAATTAGTTGACATGCATTTTGTGTTAAAAAATGCTTTAAAAATTGTTTACTTGCTTTATACAATTATATAGTCAGAGATATCCGCACAGGAGATATCCTTCAAAATGAGCCTTCGGAAAACTTTTAAACGGCTTTGTTTACTCGAGCAATCTACAGTATTTTAAACCATTAATACCGACAGGAGTTTGAGCCAAGAAAATTAATTTTGTATTATGGTACTTGTAAACGATTTTAAACAAGAATGAATTTTTGTATGTGAGCGGAAGAAATGTCAAAATGTAAATTTTTTGGCAAATATTTTATTTTCTGACGATTCGACATTTCTCGATCTCTATAACAAGAACCTATATGTCTCCTGCAATCGATTTTTTTAACTTAATTAGTTGTTAACAAATTAAGTTTAAAAAACTGTAATTTTTTGCTTTTTTCGTCTATCAGCAAAAGAATAAGTCAAAGTTTTGGTTTTTTATAAATATTATTAACTTTTTTAAAAATAAACTTATAACCATTATATTACATAAAATGTTGGGTCTTGTGGTGCTTAAAATATGATTAAAATTTTCAAGTCGATCGGTTAAATAGTTTAAAAGTTATTTAATTTGTTTATCTGAATGTTATTTGTTTGTATGAGGAAAAATAATTTTAAATATTTTGCCAAAAGAATTTAGCAAAAAGTTGTCGATTTTTTGCTTATAAACAATTAGAATAACTTTTTAACATTATTACATTATAATGGAATCGTTCACAAAGCTTCAAAATGTGGTCCTTAAAATTGGTCGGCTTTGAAACTAGTGAGAGCGGAGGAGGGGGAAGGAGCTGTTAACTGTATCTCTGTTTCATGTTTATGGATTTCGACGTTTTTTCTACCACATTACGAATATGTCTCATTTAAATAATAAGATTGTTAAATAAACCATCCAATTTGTTTAAAAATTTTTTTCAGTTTTTAATCTTTTTTTAGGAATATTCGGGGTAATTTTTATTGTAAAAAATAAATATTTATGATTAATATATACTTCTTCAATAAACTTCGTAAATATTTTATTTATAATAGATTTTATAAAAAAACTAATTATCCTATTATTCAACAAATTATTCTAAAAATATTATTGGTTTATGTAATGCTTGGGAAATAAATAATCCCAGATAAACTAGGTTTTATTTCTTGCTAAGCATGTTAGTCAAATGGCTTTTGTCGAAAAAGTTCGATTTTATACCCACATGCTGAAACTTGTTTTAATCGATATTATTATGATGAAATTTTCCATGGCAACCTATTTATGTATGATATATTTTTTAACAACTTGAGATTTATTTCAAGACGAAAGGTATTCTTATGATTTTTATGTAAAATGCTTACTTTAAACGTAAATTGCAAATAAACTACTATAATAACCGAAAAAAGTCAATTTTAGCGTTTTCCGAGGCCATAGGGTAGGATCTCTTCGGCAAATATGGCATACGATATAATTATTATTATGGCTACAAGCCAAAAACATTAAATTATTTAAAAATAGCACTATATGTACTGGAAAAACTTTGACAAAATATTTACATTTTTATTACTTTTAAAAACCAATCCACAATGCTTTAAATCTCAACGTTATTCTCAATAAAAGTGTACCTAAATATTTTGAAAATTATTAACCTTATACATAAAAAACCATATACAAACTCTTCATATTTAAAAAACAAAAGGTATTCTGACCGACCCTGTATAATCAAAAATAATTTTAAATTATTGACGTCTTTGATATACATCAGAAATTTTTATTATACTCCATAATTTAGCCATAATAAAAGAAACCCAGAGGTTTATACTACTCTGTATACTACATTAGCCATACCTACTATCTTTATCTGATCTTAGTAACACAGATTGGAATAAATATATACGAAATATACATATATGTATATATATATATATATATATATATATATATAGTAAACTTTTAAATATTGGGGAAATCTGCAAGAAAGACTCTAATGAGTATCAATTGTTTCGCCGAACGTTTTCTCCAAAGAGAATTAATTTGGCTTCTTCAGGGCTGAAAGGGAATAAATTATAATTAGCTACCATATATTATCTATTAAAACATTATTGATCTTACCGTAACTTACAATTGTAGAGTTAGAATATTAAAAAACTTTGTTAGTAACATAGTGGTGTTTTTTGTTACTATGTGCAAAAAAAAGTTTTTTTTAAGGTTTGAAATGTATGGTAGCTTTGAACTTAACACGCAAAGGTATACCCAAGGTCAATCGAAAAACCCAATGTAACTACATTTAAAAGGAGGTAATTCTTTGAATTGTCGGCAATAACTAAATTTTTGATTTTTAGAAAGTTTAAAAGTGAGGTTCTGTTTTAGCCAGAACGCAAGCGCTGACAAATTCAGTAGTTCTTATGAATATTTATGTCGTTAAGGTTCATTGGTAAAAAACGAATGAAATTAAATCCCAGTATAGAGAAATATTATTTTGATTTTCTTTATTTAATTATATTCTATTGTTCATGCATTATTATATCTTATTGAGATGTATCTAAGAAAAGCAAGGGATAGTTATCTTTTTTAGTTAATGAAAATTAATTATAAAGGTAGGTTAGTTGTTAATGGATATATCAGTCAAGTTAGTTATCTGTGATGTTGTATTGTTCTTGGTATCTGATTTAAGTAAGAAGTGGTATATATCGCTTAGATTCTTAATGTCACTCTTAACATTAATGGAGAAATCGTTAAGGAAAATATAAGACATTTCGATGAACTCTCTTTTAGATTTATTGTTCTCACGGTGGAGAATTGTAGTGTTCGTATAGTCCATGAGATGACCAGTGGAATGGACATGTTTGGCTAATGCACAACGGTCAGGGTGAAGTCGAGAATTACTTTTGTGTAGTGTAATACGTGATTTCAATAATTGAGATGTTTGACCGATGTAGGAATTGTTGCAAGAGAGACATGGAATGTTGTAGATAATGTTACTAAGCCTATCTATGGGAGTCTTATCTTTTATCTTAGAATAAAGATTATTAATTGTTAGGGCTGATCTACAAGCCACATTAAGTTTAATGTTGTTATTATTATTACCAAAGCTATTTTTAACACTTTTCAGAATCCTTGTTAACCCCGGAGTGATATCTCTGAAATATGGTAATGAAAAATATTTGTTGATAGGAGTATCCGAGACTGGGTTCCCACTTAAGACTTAAGGTGAAATATCTTCGTTATGGATAGTATTAAACAAAATCTTATTCACTAATGGTGTTGGATAAGCGTTTGAAATATAAAGTTTCTTTAGGATTTGTAGGTTTTTTGTATGAAATGAAGGATCTGATAGTTTTATTACTCTATTTTTCATCTGTTTGATTAAGTTGACTTTGGTAGAATTATTATGGTATGAGTGGTAGTTAAGGTATCTACCAGAATGGGTCGGTTTTTGATACCAATCTATTTTAATGTTGTTGTTTTCCCTGATCATCCTTATGTCGAGAAAGGGGACGGACCAATTACCATCTTCCCTCTCTATAGTGAACTGGATGTAGGGGTCATAACCATTAAAAGTATCTAATAGTTCATCTACCTTGTCATTGGGTATAGCCAAAATGATATCAACATATTTTTTAATAAATGGAATTTTAAAGGATAGTAAAGGAATGACTGAGTCTAATACATAATCCATAACGTAAGTTGCAATGATAGGAGATATCTTTGCTCCCATAGGGGTACCGAAAGTTTGTTGATAGAATTTACCATTAAATGAGAAATAAGTGTTGTTAAAGAGAAATTCGACGATGCTGATGAATCTGTCGTAAGACATGGAACAACCTCTAATACGATCCCAGTTGATCTCTATTGATGTCAAACATATTCCTAGATGAACGTTGCTGAATAAGGATATAACATCAAGGCTAACAAGGACATAATTTGATGGTAGTATGTAGCCATTATATTTATTTACCATCTCAAAGGAATCTTTAATGTAATATTGACTTTCATAATTATATGCATTAGTAAGTATGTCTGTAACAAAAGCTGAAATATTTTCCATGCCATCTGAATTATAGCAAAACTGAATCCGATCAAGAACCACCAACATTATCACTAATCACATTTTGAATACTTCTAAATCTTCTAATACTTTTTTTCTTAGTGACAAAAACAGACAAAGGTAATGTTACAGTCATCTTAGAAAGAACTCACTACTTACATCTGTGTTCTTCTCTTATAGATAATGATAGATCTTACATTTCACTTACATCCAATCCCACTTGTTCTCTACAAAGGAAATGCAATACATTAATCGCATCCTTAGTTCTTCCAATGAGATTGACTGTAACACAAAGAAAAAACTAACAACATATAATGGGAACATTGCAAAGTTTTATGCTTTGCCAAAAATCCACAAAGCAACACTATCGGTTCGTCCCATAGTAGCTTCCATTGGAACACCCACTGAAAATATTTCAGTGGGTTCAGAAAATATTACATTAAAGATTTCTTTTAATTACAGATTACATTAAAGATTTCCAACTTACGTTATGGATTATGTATTAGACTCAGTCATTCCTTTACTATCCTTTAAAATTCCATTTATTAAAAAATGTTGATGATATCATTTTGGCTATACCCAATAACAAGGTAGATGAACTATTAGATACTTTTAATGGTTATGACCCCTACATCCAGTTCACTATAGAGAGGAAAGATGGTAATTGGTCCGTCCCCTTTCTCGACATAAGGATGATCAGGGAAAACAACAACATTAAAATAGATTGGTATCAAAAACCGACCCATTCTGGTAGATACCTTAACTACCACTCATACCATAATAATTCTACCAAAGTCAACTTAATTAAACAGATGAAAAATAGAGTAATAAAACTATCAGATCCTTCATTTCATACAAAAAAACCTACAAATCCTACAGAAACTTTTTATTTCAAACGCTTATCCAACACCATTAGTGAATAAGATTTTGTTTAATACTATCCATAACGAAGATATTTCACCTCCTTCGCGACTAACAATGCTGATCCTGATGTCTTAAGTGGGAACCCAGTCTCGGATACTCCTATCAACAAATATTTTTCATTACCATATTTCAGAGATATCACTCCGGGGTTAACAAGGATTCTGAAAAGTGTTAAAAATAGCTTTGGTAATAATAATAACAACATTAAACTTAATGTGGTTTGTAGATCAGCCCTAACAATTAATAATCTTTATTCTAAGATAAAAGATAAGACTCCCATAGATAGGCTTAGTAACATTGTCTACAACATTCCATGTCTCTCTTGCAACAATTCCTACATCGGTCAAACATCTCAATTATTGAAATCACGTATTACACTACACAAAAGTGATTCTCGACTTCACCCTGACCGTTGTGCATTAGCCAAACATGTCCATTCCACTGGTCATCTCATGGCTATACGAACACTACAATTCTCCACCGTGAGAACAATAAATCTAAAAGAGAGTTCATCGAAATGTCTTATATTTTCCTTAACGATTTCTCCATTAATGTTAAGAGTGACATTAAGAATCTAAGCGATATATACCACTTCTTACTTAAATCAGATACCAAGAACAATACAACATTACAGATAACTAACTTGACTGATATATCCATTAACAACTAACCTACCTTTATAATTAATTTCCATTAACTAAAAAAGATAACTATCCCTTGCTTTTCTTAGATACATCTCAATAAGATATAATAATGCATGAACAATAGAATATAATTAAATAAAGAAAATCAAAATAATATTTCCCTATACTGGGATTTAATTTCATTCGTTTTTTACCAATGAACCTTAACGACATAAATATTCATAAGAACTACTGAATTTGTCAGCGCTTGCGTTCTGGCTAAAACAGAACCTCACTTTTAAACTTTCTAAAAATCAAAAATTTAGTTATTGCCGACAATTCAAAGAATTACCTCCTTTTAAATGTAGTTACATTGGGTTTTTCGATTGACCTTGGGAATACCTTTGCGTGTTAAGTTCAAAGCTACCATACATTTCAAACCTTAAAAAAAACTTTTTTTTGCACATAGTAACAAAAAATAGTAACTCCAAATCCCACCAAAATAATAATATAAATTTTAAATTGAGAATTACGGCATTTAGTTACATTTTGTAGTACACATTAAATTGATAAGGGAATACTTCAAATTTTATTGACAGTTCAGCGTGTGGTAAAAGTGTTGCCGCTTTTTTAGAGTAAAAATTTTGTTTATGTTTTGATTTCTTACACAATTTGATCATTATATATTATATATTAATAAATTGTATTCATAAATACATATTAAATTTAGACTAATAGTTTTAAAAACTAATTATTGTTGTGTATTTTAATTGTGTTATGCCAAAACAACTAAATAGTATGTAGAAAGCTGATAAACTTTCATATAAGATAGATTATTTTGAACAATAAATAATGGCGGGACCTTTGTACTATTAACGCTCTAAAAGATGTAAGTTTAAAATTTAAAATATATAATTTTGTATTAAAATGTTTTCTAATGGATTTTAGTGTGTTGCAATAGTATTAAAACTAAGTGTATTTACTAATATAATAGTTTGACAAATAGTTGACATTTTAAAAATTCCTTACTTACTAACTATTCTGATGTTTTGGCAAAAATTTACGTCGTAAATCTTGAATGACGTGCACGCATTTTTATATGAAAAATACTATACAATATCTGTGTCCGTCAACATTATATGCTAAACTTCACAATCATTGTATAGTCCGTCCCAAACCCTTCTTTCAGTGCTTCATAGTTGTTCGAATTCTCTCTAACGCATTAAGCTAGAAGTTACAGAAAAAAAACGTGAGTATGTGATTATTATACATAGAACTTAGAAAGTTAGGTATCGTTTACGGGTATTCGTATATTAAAGCAATTCTACTTACGGATGTATAATTGGTTGCAGTTTAGAATACGCTAAATAGATATCCAATCAATGAAGCACATTAATATAATTTGACGCAGATGGTCTTGATCGTGACAGTACTTTTACAGTGTCAACTGATAAAATGATAATTGTTTGTAAAAGTCGGTTTAAAGTCGATTGCAAGCTTGTATCAATACTGTTTTTAATATTAATTGAGTAGTCAACCTGAGAATTAATATGCAAAGCATTTGTAGTTATAATTATGTCATTCCCATCTGTAAATTCAATGTCCTCTATACCAGGATCCGGTGGATCTTTCCCAGAAATGCCATTTTTGCCCGCGGACATGACGGGGCACGGCGTTTAACAAAAAGTATATAAAAAATTTCTACTTACAGTACAGTTGACAGAATAACAGAACTTAAAAAATAAAGAAAAACAAACAAAATCGGCTAAACGCTCTGTATTATATCTTGAAATACATTTCTGCACTTCACAACAGATCGGAATCGAGTAAAAAAAACTTTAGAACTACTTAAATATTCAATTTTTCCTGAGGAACTCTTAAACGCGCCCAAACACTTTGGCGACCTTCTAAATCATAATCATTCTTTTAATGACGAATTTTAAATCCTTCTTATTCAAAATAAAAGCCTTAAGCTAACTTTATTAGAATCTATGGAAATTAACAAATTAAAAAACTCAGACATAATTCTGAATGACCAACTTGAGACAAACAGTTCTCCCCTCCTTAACCTATTTCTTTAAAGACTTTAAATTGTAAACACATCCAAAAATAGATATGATATAGTTAATAGATAGAAGTTTTGAAAACAAAGTTTTCAGTGTTTAATTGTTATATAAAATGAATTTTCATCAAGTAACGGTCGAATCCATCACTTGACAATGAATGGACAATAAAGAAAAAAAATGTTCTATGTTACAAAAATGTACAACACAATATCTATCATTGGAGGGGTAATAAAAACCAGTCCTCGCATCTATAATTATACCTTTTTAATTTGGGTAATTTTCAGGAACTGCACACAATTCATAACGGTTCTTCTCCTAAAATATAACGATACCTATTATTATGACAATTAAGACAACAGACCTTGCAATATAAAAGGCTAACAAAAATTAGGAAACACGATTCGCAGAAGAAACACATCACACCAATTTTTAAGAAGGGGGATCCAACTAAGTGCAACAGTATAGAACTATTATGATACTAAACACAATGTTTAAGATCTTGACTAAAATCATAAGAAACCGACTAAATTGCTTAACAGAAAAAAAAACGGGTGTGGCAGTCCAGTGTGACTGCCGGTAGAAGTTATACTTCTATACACGCGTTCGTCGTTACAAATTTATATTGGAGTCAATCTGCACAATCATTACATATGTAATGCTGTAGGTAAGAGAGAGCAGAAAGAGAAAAATATTTAGGTATACAGTTATATGGTGCATCGTTTGCTGTATATAAACCTATTACAGCAAACCTGTAATAGGAGTATAGTAAGTAAATGAAGGATTGAATCAATATTTTAATGAAAATATATATTTTTATTTTCATATATGTATAAAAGGAGTGGAATGCAAAACAATTTTTTTACACATACTCTGCAGTAAAATTCATTGTTAATTTTGTTATTATTATAAAAATAAAATACACTGCAACATAATTCAATATAATAATACAATACAAATTAAAATGCAATATTCATAAGTATTTAAAAATGACAATATACGTAACTTACCTACGCATAATATGTTTAATTTACCATGATAATATTATTAATAAAAAAAATATTGTTTGGTGATACAACTGTCAATTTATCCGACATTGACATATACAATATTTAATTGTTGTTTGTTGTGTATATAAGTACACATTTGAACTTTCTTGAGATATTTACAAGTTTTAATTTATAATTTAACATGCCTAACGAGGCTTGTTACTCCCATGCAAATTTCCGATTTACTCCCGTGCAAATTTCCAAAGTCGAACGCGCGTATAGAAGTATAACTTCAAAACCAACAACTCGGATTATGTTGTAAATTTTTATTTTATTTTAAAATTTAGCATTTTTGCGTATATTACATATATTTAATAAAATTAACGTGGGGTTTTTAAATATTTCAAAAATAAAAAACGAAATTCATATTGGGATTTGAACTCACATACACCAGCGTATGAACCAAACACGTAAAATATTTGTCAATTAGACATGACACAAATGGGTTTCAAAATTGACAGTTCTCGGTCATACAGTGATTGATTGAGATTATTATTTTGAAATTCAAAAGACTAAAATAATTATGAACATTTAAAAAATAATACAAAACATATCACATAAATAATAATATTAATAAATATTATATATATATATATATATATACATATATATATATATATATATATATATATATATATATATATATATATATATATATATATATATATATATATAGCAAAAAATACGACCGTTGATTAAATTTGAAATATATTCAATGATTGAATAGCAGAGGTTTTATCGGTCAATAATTGGCAAATAAAAGTCGTCAACTACTTTATTGATTTATTCGAATACGTTTCGCTTTTATTTTTAAAAGCATCATCAGTTCACTACAAATAAAAAAGATTTTAGAATATAAGTAAACAAACCAACAGGGTTCATACTTACAAAAACAATTTGTAGGGTTTTTTTATAGATGTTATAAAAACTCTACGATAACTTAACATTAAAGATTAACAACTAAACGAGAGAAACGAAACAAAAAAATACAAGTAAAACTGTAAGAACATTAGTTCATTTAATTTTAACCGATGGCTTCATTTGAATGTTGGTTTAAGCTCTTTCGAGGGTCAAACCACACTAATCTTTTCGATTGTTTTCAATCAGCTCTAGGATGTCATAATTTTTACATGTGGCTTATTGTCGTCCATGTGTTTCTTTGGAATGCATGGTGCGGTTACGATTCTTAAGGGAATTAGCAAGCGGAACAAGGACTGACCTTTTTTAAAAAAGGATTCATTTATTCCTGTTTCTTTAAAAAACAAACAAACAAAAAAAAATGGAAAGAAGAATGGGAATGAAGTTACTGTCTTGTAAGGGGTTTTTTTATTTATTTTGTATGATGAGGGAGTGATATATCTGGCTCAAGTTGTCGATGTCGGTTCTCTTATTTAGGGACGAATACCAAAATACTGTGCAAACAACAAACACATTTGACACATTTCACATCCTTGAAATGTGTCAAATTCTAAAACATCCGTCCCGTCATAGAATATTGAGCGACCTATATTCTACCAAGTGTCATCGGTCCATATAATAACATGTTTTAAAATAATTTCACTTTCATATGTACTGTCATCAGTACATTGATTCCTTTGCCTTTAATAAAAAAATATATAGCAGCATGACTCATAGTTCCAATATCTGTGAACACATTCACAATATCTCTGTTATGTTAGTTCCTACACTTTCATATAACTCTACACTTTTAAAAAGAATGTATTGCCTTTATCGAATTTTTTTAATAAATAATACTGTTAGAACATATTTGCATAATTTTCCCAATGACCTATTTTTCGTGGTAAGTAAAAATACAAGAATTTTTAACTTTTACTGTGTATTAGATAGAAAAAATCGAACAGTCTACTAACGGTCAGAAACACGCGACATACATTTTTAAAACGTAATTTAATTCATTTTTGCTAATAACTATTTTTAATTTTTCATTTTAACTTTTTCATTTCGTAACAAGGTTGTGAATACGCCAAAAATTATATATTCTCAAAGCTTGATATATGCATGTCGCAGAATTCACCTCGAAAATTATGTAATACATTGCAATATAGTATTTTTCATATAAAAATGCGTGCACGTTATTTAAGATTTACGACGTCAGACCCCCCAGCGTTGCCAAAACATCAGAATAGTTAGTAAGTAAGGAATTTTTAAAATGTCAACTATTTGTCAAACTATTATATTAGTAAATACACTTAGATTTAATACTATTGCAACACACTAAAATCCATTAGAAAACATTTTAATACAAAATTATATATTCTAAATTTTAAACTTACCTCTTTTAGGGCTTTAATAGTAAAAAGTTCCCGTCATTATTTTTTGTTCAAAATAATCTATCTTATATGAAAGCTTATCAGCTTTCTACAGACTTTATTTGTTTTGGTATAGCACAATCACAATACACAACAATAATTAGTTTTTAAAGCTAATAATCTAAATTTAATATGTATTTATAAATACAATTTATTAATGTATATTATATTATGATCAGATTGTGCAAAAAATCAAAACATAAACAAAATTCTTACTCTAAAAAAGCGGCAACACTTTATACACTTTTGCCACACGCTGAACTGTCAATAAAATTTGAAGTATTCCTGTAAACTCCATTCGCTTAGCTCGGGCATATTTTGATAGATTCATTGTCGGAAACCTACAACACAACAATTCCTACTTCTCAGTATTAATAGTTAAAGTATCCTACTATTGCATACTACTTTGTTTAAAAAAAGAAGAATTATTCTAAATAGTGGAAGTGTATACTAAACACATCAAATTTTGGGTAGTATATATTTAAAAAATATATTTTAGTTGTTATAATTTAACATACTTAAATATTTATTATATGGTGCAGATAAATAAATATTTATTCTCGGTAATTCGCAAAGTTCTACTTTCTTTACTATTTAGTTTATTTACTATTAATATTGGCTATGAATACGTGTGCTTGGTTGTATAGTAATTTCCAGCCACTTTTAGTCTGTCAAAAAGTAACTAACTTCGCAAAAAAATAATTACTAAATTCACTAGACATATCGGACTGGGAATAGCGAACCGAGTATATCAGTTGCGTACAATTATCTAACCTCTTTAATTAAAATTATTATTTTGTGGAATATTAGACTTGGACGTAGAATAAAGCCTTATTTCATAAAATTTATACTAAAAATAATAACAAATGTTTTTGGTTATTTAATCAATATAATTCTAAAATTCACAATATAATGATGATTACATTTTTGTGATTAGTATATAAGATGTGATAAAATGTTTTATCTGAAAACATATATCTTCTGAATAAGATAAGATATATTTTTATGATTGTTGTCTTCATTTTCTTGCAATAATTTTGTGTAGGTTTATTAAGTGCCCTTTTTTAAGCACACTATTTTACGAGTTTTTGTGCATACATTCAACTCAAATCTATAAGTTCTTCGTGGTCCGACTTTTCGTATTTCCAAAAGAAATTGCAAATAAAGAGCAACATATCCACTAGCGCCAAAGTATTTTGTACAACTTCTTTATCTTTTCCTGTCTTTGGCACTTCTTGTCCAGTTTTTTACTCTAAGATTCTTTAGATCATGTTTTACTTGGTCTTACTATCTAATTCTTGCTTTCCTCTTATTTAATTGCTTAACAGTCTTTTGTCTAATCTGCATATCAATAAAAAATTTTATTACATACCCGCTACTGATAGCAAGTTCAAGAATCTAGAAATTATTATGCAGTCACGAAATATCCCAATCAAGCTCTAACAAAAGTAAAGTAGAACAATCAGTGAGAGCGTACACGCTCGCAGCACTTTTATCCACTATTAAAAGGTTATAATTAAAGGTTAACATGGATGTTTTTAAGGGATATATAAAATTTTATTTAATAATATAAAACAAACTACAAATTAGTAGTCAAATTTTTGCCCATGTCGTTTATAAACATGTGCAAATTTGCTAAATGGGGAAAAACATATTGTAAGAATAATAATTATTTGGAATTCAGTTGCCAATTAATAAATTAATGAAGATTTTATTTTTCGTTATCTACATATTCAACGTCTATCTACAAAATGGTTGCGGCCTTGGTACTTAAAATGTTTTAATATATCCACAATTATTCGCTTTTCTTGTTTATTTATGTCTATTATCTGTTATATATGAGTCCGGCAGCGGAATAAGAGACACTGTGGAAAAGACTAGGGGTCGATAATGAGGTTAGGTGATGGAACGCCGTGGGTCTACGGATCCATCCATAATGTATGTTTGTAACCACTTTTAATAAATAGTTTTGTACAATAGTCGGTGCCTCATTAAATACATAACATATTTGGTGACGAGTCACAGAAAGAATCCACGCAAAAGTCGAAAAATGTCGTTAATTGGATACATTGAGCAGTTCAATCCTGCGAAAAGTGATATCACCTCTTATATAGAGAGACTTGAGCAGTTGTTTATATGTAATGTAGTGGAAAAAGACAAGGAAGTTCCATTATTGATTTCTTTAATTGGCGGAGAGACTTACAGTGTCTTAAAAGACTTATTAGCACCAGAGGTACAAAGTTCAAAAACATTTGAGGAGTTAAAAAGAGTTCTGATTGAACATTATAGTCCAAAGCGGTTAGTTATCGCTGAAAGGTATAAATTTTACAATACAAAGCAAGAGCCTCAGGAGGATATTAAAAGTTTTGTGTCAAAACTGAAAAGTGTTGCTCAATATTGTAAATTTGGGCAATTTTTGAAAGAATGTCTCAGAGACAGGTTTGTATGTGGTGTACGATCAGTCCAAATAAGACGTAATCTCCTGGCAGAAGACAACATTTCCTTTGAAAGAGCTTATGAGATAGCCTTGTCAATAGAACTTACAGAAGGTCAAGTTAGAAGGATGGAACAGGAAAATGTAGCGGCAATAGAAGGGAAGTTAGATAAAGTAATGTTCAGAAAGAGGGAAGCTACAGTGAAGAAATATGATGGCCATCAAACTGGTAGAAGTAATGTCCAACCCAAGTCATGCTTTAGATGTGGTAGAAAACATGACTCATCAAAATGTCCAGCCAAAGCATGGCAATGTTTCAGTTGTAAGAAAGTGGGACATACAAGTGCAGTATGTCGTTCGAAAGTTAGTTTGTTAGAAGAAGATGATAATATACAGGATGAAATTGAGGAGGAAAATTCATTATTTCTAGGTTTCTTGTCTTCATTGGAACCTGAAAATTCAGCTCCAGAGAAAATAGTATTAGAAGTAGAAGGTAATTCAATTTTATTTGACATTGATACAGGTGCATGTCGTACAGTAATTCATATAAAGGACTTTAAAAAGTTTTTATCAGCTTTAAATATTTATTCTGTTAAGTATTGTTTAAAGGTATTAACTGGCGAGGGAGTAAAAATTATTGGGACCAAATGCTCACATCAGCTATTATGATACAAATAAGGTTTAATAATATTTTGAGAAATAGTTATAGGTCATAATATTTACAGAAAGTTAAAACGTTCTGGTTCAAATAGATGTAACAACCATTATCTGCTAATGGATTAAGTCGGCAGTCAAAGAAAACCAACAGCACACACACCGTCATTTATCTAATAATTTATCACTTGATACTTGAGATTCTTTGAGAATTGAAGAGACGTGTGTGAATGATTATGATTACGGAATGATGTTTATACAATATGTTATTATTAGGTATAAAATTACGAACTTGAATCTCGGGGTATTTCGCTTTCTTTGCATCTTTGCAAATATATTTTTAAACAGTATAGGGAAGTATCAAATGAATTTTAATACAAACGTATTAAAAATACCAAGTATTAGGTTACACTGAAAAGTTTTTTGATGGTAACAGAAATAAAAAGATAAATTGTATTATCCGAATTTATTTTCAAGTCATTGTGATATTTGTTTTAAAATTAGGTAGATTCAAGGGGCAGTTCGGTAGATAGGAATCAAATTCGGTAGTTCTGCCGAAAAATCGGTAGAAGGAACAACACTGACAGAGACACAAGCACGGAAGCACGCACCGATTCAACGCGCCTAATTCTCTAGTGCTGCGCGCGCAGCGGACCGATCATGTTTGAGTGGGAGAGAGACGCAAGGCATTCGCCGGTCCGGCGGGACTCTCTCTCGTTCGGTGACTCACTGTAACAGACGTGAGCGGGCGTTACACTTTTTCATGAATGACTCCCAGCCACAACCTAATTTAAGACGTTGTCACGTCAAAAATGTTAGTAATAAACACCCATATAGGTTTGTTTGCCTTCCCTAGGCTAACTTATGGTATCAGCTCTGCACCAGGTATTTTTCAGTCGGTGATGGATAGTATTTTGGCAGGGGTACAAAATACTAAATGTTACTTAGATGATATTCTAGTATATGGTGAGTCACTTATAGATTGTTATGAGAATGTCAGAAAAGTGTTGAAACGTTTACATGACTATGATGTAAAAATTAATGTAAATAAGTGTAAATTTTTCGAAACTAAAGTAGAATTTTTAGGTCATATTATAGATGCCAAAGGAATACATCCTACTTTCGATATACAACGTAATATACTACGATTTTTACTGGCTGGGTTAAAGAAATTTCGGACAAAAGTCTTAAGAGATAGAGATAATTAATCTACTTTTATATATAACTCTTTATATATAAAATAACTTCTAGAGCATTGGTAAGTCTTTTCCATTACATATTTTTTTCTATATTAGTAAAATTTTGATCAGCTACTGATATGTCACCGCATGGCGGCAAGAAAAAGCCACCTGATCTCCAAGCGATCAATAATAATAATGAAAACAATAATATGGATATTTCGAATAATGAAAATAATACGATAATAAATGATAAGTCTGATAATGAGAAAAAAAATAAATTTAATCAAAGCGACAACAGATACAAGAATAATGCTGTAGGGCCATACTTAGTTGTAGTAGAAGGAATCGAGAAAAAATCCAAAATAGGCAAGTATAATCACTTGCAAATAGCAAATGACCTCTTCAATTTAAATTTAAAAGATATCTTGGAGGTTAAAGTCAAAGGTATAAATAAAATTGGTGTTTCTTTCGCAAACAGCGAAGCGGCTAACAATTTTATTAATAACCCTATCAATCTTAAAGATAAATATAAAATATATATTCCATATAATCAAATAACATGTAAGGGCATCATCAGAGATGTTAACCCGTCACTAACCGAAGATCAAATCAAAAAATCATTAATCTCGCCCTTCGATGTTATAGACATCAAAAGACTAAACAGGAAAATTATTAAAGATGATAACTCGGTTGAATATGCTCCTACAGGCACAATACTTATAACTTTTGATGGTAAGATATTACCAAGAGAAATAAAAATTAGTTATCTTAAATTCAACATTATTCCATATGTGTCGAGAGTCACACAATGTTATAAATGTTTGATATATGGTCATAGCAGGACTCTTTGCAGAACTAAACCAAAATGTCATAATTGTGGACAACAGGTGGAAGAGGGTGAATTAGAGTCACATCTCGAGGCAAAATGCCTAACGATGTGTATATATTGTAAGAGTCCTGAGCATAACTCAGTTAATAAAAAGTGTCCTGAATATACCAGACAAACAGAAATTAAAAAGTTAATGGCATATGAAAACTCATCATTTTATGAAGCTGCACAACTAGTACCAAAAAATTATTTAAGTAAAAACTATAGAAAAGAAGATAGTCAATACCATCCGGCTAACTTCCCAAGCATAAAACCAAAACAAAATACAGAAAACAACAGTATTAATATTAATCAAAGAAGAACTACTGCAAGCCAGTGCATAAATTCTAAAAGGAGTTACGTTTCTGCAGTCAAATCAACGGGAACAATAAAGAAAAGAAATATTTCATATGATAAAACTATACATGAATCGCAATTAATAAATCAAAATGGTAGATTATCTCAACTAAATAGTACAGTTCAAATTAATGACACTCTATCTATATCTGGTATTAATAATAACAATTTAAAACATAATTTTAATAAATCAACGCCTGTTAGTGCATCGCAAAATTACTGTAATACAATAGATGATTTATACAGAAAATTTACAAATATGAATAAAGAAGAACAAATTAAAATTAGAGAATTAATATTAACATATTCAGAACTCAACAAATCAGTTGCTAATCTAGACGATCAGGACAAATATTATTAAAAAAATAAAACAAATTATGAGTTATACCAACAACTCACTTAAAAACATTAGTTTGATGCAATGGAACATGAATGGCTTTCAATCCAATAATTACAACCTGAATATCTTGATAACAGAACATTCTCCTGATATCATTATGTTAAATGAAACCAAACTTAAACCTCATCAAATATGTAGAATCAAAGGTTATGATGTAATTAGGGAAGATATAGAAAATGGAGCAGGAGGTATTGCCACACTCATTATAAATAATCTAATTTACAGTAGGGTTAATTTAGACTCCAAATGGCAAAGCCCTAACTTTAGATATATAGCTATCAAAATAGATAAATATACAATTATAAACATTTACTCAAACCAAAAAATAAATTATCATATAATTTTTTTGAATATATATATATAATAATTGGAACAATGTGCTCATTATGGGAGACTTGAATGCACATCACCCATGTTGGGGTAGTCAAGTAAGTAATAGAAATGGTAACCTTTTATTAAAAATCTTTGACGAGTTTAATTATATATACTTAAATGATGGAAGAAGCACTAGAATGCATACCCCACTAGAGGGATCCAGCCCTGTAGATCTATCATTTGTATCTGACTCTCTAGCAATACAATGTACATGGAATGTCTTAAAAGATTGTGGTAGTAGCGATCATTTTCCTACAATTATTCTAATGAAAATTAACTATAGTGAAGGAAAAAGCATTACAACCAATAAAAACTTAAATTTTAGAAACAACATTAGAGAAATTGATTGGAACAAGTATAGTAAATACATAGAAGAACATTTAAATATAGAAAATCAATCATATGACCACTTCACAAGTATAATTAACCAAGCAGTAAAAATTGCTATCCCAAATAAACAAGGCAGAGGCATAAGAAAACTGCAATATCAAAAAAGACTATCTTGGTGGGACCAGGAATGCACTGAAATAATAAATAAAAGAAAAGAGGCGTTAAAGGAATTTAAAAATAATTTTAATCTTAATAATTATATCAATGCAAAACACATAATTGCTAAATCAAAACGACTTCTAAAAACAATAAAGAAGCAAAAGTTTATGGAATTTTGTGGGAGTATTAATAGAAACGTATACATCAGCTCTATTTGGCAAACTATAAGAAAATTTAAAAATGCATTCTCTCAACCTTCAAACAATAAACTTCCCAATGAAAAAATAAGTTGAAATATTAACTAACCTTTCAGTAACTAATAGTGAACCGGATTTTGAATCCGGTTCAATATTAGATACCATTGATCACTTGTCTAGTGAATTCAATCTCACGGAATTAAAAAATAGTCTATTTTTAAAGAAAAACACATCACTAGGCCTTGATAATATTAACTTTAATATGTTAAAACATTTACTTGAAATAGGGCTAATATGGCTACTAAATTTATACAACAAGGTTAAAGAAGGTGAACTGATTCCCAATGAGTGGAAAACTCAGATTATTATAAGTATTCCTAAGAACAAAAAAATTCAAAATTATAATTTAAGAGCAGAAAATTATAGGGCTCTGGGACTTTCATCATGTGTAGTAAAACTACTGGAATCAATGATTAAAAATAGGCTGGGTTGGATTGTGGAAAATCAAAAAACCTTTAGCCAATTTCAAGTAGGATTTAGAAAAGGTATGGGAGTTAATGATAATTTAAATTATTTAAATACTTGTGTTCAATTGGCTTTCTCACAAAACCAATATGTAAATGCTACTTTCTTAGATATTAAAGCAGCTTTCGATCATGTGAATATTTACATACTATACAGACTTCTTAATAATCTTCATATTCCAGTAGACATTAATAACCTTATATTTCAATTCTTAAACAATAGGACTCTATATGTTAAAAATCATTATCACGAAATGGTTGGACCATCGCATACTACACAAGGTCTAATACAAGGCTCACCTTTAAGCCCAATATTATTCAATATTTATCTTAAAAATATATACACAATAATACCTGAAAATTGTGTACTTCTGTCATATGCAGATGATATAATTATCCTAACAAAAGGTAGTAATTTTAACCATATAGCAAATCAGGTAAACTTTATCCTATATGAATTATCCAAATGGTTTGATACACATAATCTTAAACTATCCTCATCAAAATGCGAGACTTTGTGGTTTAAAATGAACCGACCTATTAGTAATCCACCAGATATAAAAATTAATGATGTGATGTGGGTATTACTTAAAATAGTTAGGTAACGACTGTGAATATTGATTTACACGATTTTATTAAAAAAGAAAACCATGTGTTACAATTTAACCTAGATCTTACAACAACAAACATATATATTATTCACTCTCGTTGGACACTGTCAGGGTAACTTCGGTGGTATTCAGCCACGGAGCGGTGTGGCTGTTACATCCTCCCCCTTTGCACCACCCTGGCGACTCGCGGGTGGCGCAACAGAGTCTAAGCAGGAATAGAGCTCTACAGGACAGCAATGACAACGTTTTGGTCGGGGTTGTCTACGTCTGGCAATAGGGTCAGGTTCAGGTTCAGTTTCAATTTGAGCAAGGTCATCTCCAACAGGGGGGCCCATTTCGCTATCGTCTAACCCAAGGGTCAAAGACTCTGGGCAGGAGACCAGTGGAGCAGGAGGGTCGGCTTCTGAGGATTTCACTGGACGACCTCTTCTACGGAGAGGTTGGACTGGAGCAGGGCACGGATCTTCTGGATCGGCATGGAAAGGCGTCAAGGCTGAGACATGATATTTTCCAGCAGGAACATCCGGAGTGTCGATGTGTGAAACTTCATAGGTTGTAGGGGACAGCATTTTGGTCACCTTGTAGGGTCCGTCACGACGCGGCGCGAACTTCTAAGTTATGGACTTAGACGCGTCACTTAGTGTATGCGAATCGACTAGCTCAATATCACCTATTTCGAACGAAACCGAGCGGCGGTGGCAGTCTTTATACTTCTTACGTCTATCTTGGGATTGTTCATGTGTCTCGCGGGCTTCACTAAGAGCTTTACTCAAAGTTATTAGATAGGGCGTGATTTGTGGCACGAAGTTGTCCTTGGTTATGATGCTTCGAAAATCACGATTTGCATCATCAGGAGTTCGTAACTCGCGACCGAACGTGAGGTACGCAGGAGTGAAACCGGTTGAGTCGCACTTCACAGTGTTCATCGCGAACCGTATAGCGGGTAACTTTTCAGACCAAGACGAATGGTCATTATTTGTTAGAATAGCCAACTGAGTTTTAATGTCTCTATTTTTTCGTTCGACGGGGTTAGCTTCCGGGTGGTATACAGGTATAAGGTTCTGTTGGTACCCAAAACAATGCGCCACTTGCTGCATTACCGCACTCACGAACTGAGTACCGTTGTCACTGACGACTCGACGAGGGATTCCGTATCGTAAGATTATGTTGTCTATGAAATACTTGGCGCAGGCAGCGGCAGTAGCAGATTCTAACGGGAATAATTCTACCCAACGACTAGCAGTGTCTTCCACTACCAGAATCCATGTATAACCTTGAGGAGAGAGGGGCAAAGGCCCAAATAAATCAATAGATAGCACTTCAAACCTCTGGGACTGTACAGGGGTTTGTCGGAGACCAGCGGGTTTGAGGTTAGAGACTTTATAGCGTTGACACTCAAGACATTTACTTACATGGTCAGAGATAATTTTCTTCATTCCAGGCCAATAGTTTTATTATTCTTTGATATGTCTTCTCCACTCCATAATGACCAGCAGTAGCGGAATCATGGTACTCATGCAGTATGTGGGGAATACGTGTACTAGCCGCTACCAATTGGGGCTCTTCTTCATCTACTTCAAGAGTATAACGGTATAATATCCCATTGTTCATGATATATCCTCTTTCTGCTCACCTCTTGAAATCTACGCTTGTGTCAGAAGAGGGATCTTCTAAACTTACTAGATGAACTTCAGCTATGATGGGAACTTCTGTCATGGGAGGCCTTGATAGAGTATCTGCGATTACATTTTTTCTTCCTGTGATATATTCTATTTTTAGGTCATATGGCATGAGCTCTAAAGCCCATCAAGCTAACCGTCCAGTAGGGGACTTTAAGGTCATTAGCCATTTTAAGGCTTGGTGATCACTTTGCACTATTGTAGTAGCGCCTTCTAAGTATCCTCGAAATTTCTTCACTGCCCAAACCACAGCGAGAGCTTCTCGTTCTGTAGTGCTATAGTTTTGTTCAGCAGGAGTCAGGAGTCTCGAAGCATACTCTACAGGTCGTTCGTTCTCTTTCTCCCCCTGGAGAAGACATGCCCCCAAAGCATAATTGCTAGCATCTGTACGAAGTATATAAGGTAAATTGCAGTCAGCTTGTCGTAGGATTGGGGCGGAACACAATAATTGTTTCAGACATTCAAAGGCCTCTTGTTGTTCTGCTCCCCAGGTCCATTTCACATTTTTCTTGGTTAAATTCGACAAAGGTTTAGCAACATGGGAGAAATTTTCGATGAATCTACGGAACCATGAGCATGTTTGCAGGAATTTTAGCAGTTGAGTAACATTTAGGGGTGGTGTCATGTTTAATATGGCAGATACTTTATTTTCACTTGGCCGGATACCCAAACGTGAAAGGATGTGTCCGAGATATTGGACTTCCTCACAGGTGAATGAACATTTTGCTCTTTTTAGACATAATTTAAATAGGCGCATCCGGTTGAATACTTGTTTCAAATCGTCTAGGTGATCAGAGAAGGATGGGGATAATATTATCAGATCATCTAAATAAGCTAGGATATTCAGATTTTGAAGACCAGCACGAAATTTATCAATCATCCTTTGGAAACTAGCGGGACTGTTACACATACCAAAGGGCATGCGTGTGTAACGAAAGGTGCCAAACGGACACACGAAGGCTGTTTTGTCATGATCAGCTGTTCGTACAGAGATTTGATGATAACCATATTTTAAGTCGAGGGTAGTCATAAATCGGGTTTCCTTTGCTGCATGCAAAATATCTTCAATACGTGGCAGAGGGTACTTATCTGCACGTGTTATTGCGTTTAAGCGTCGATAGTCTACTGTTAATCTGATACCTCCATCTCTCTTAGGCACAAGTACCACGGGTGAAGCATATGGGGACTCACACTCTTCGATTATGCCTTGAGCCAAAAGTTTATCTAATTCCTGACGCAGTAATTGCCTTTTGGGCTCTGACATACGGTAAGGTGGAACAGATATTGGTACATCATCAACCAATACAATGGAGTGTTCAGCATATGGAGTAGGGTCTATATTATATACGAATAAATCAGAATTCTCCTTAACAATGTTGTTAAGATTGGATTTTTCTTCTAAGGATAGAGAAATTCCTTCATCTACTCGTAGTTCTAAATGAGCAAGAGTAACGCTATTGACCTGGCAAGGAGAGCTGACCTGAGCTGGATCTGGAGCAAATGAGTAGGGAATATTAGGGACATCACCATAAAACCATGAGTCATTAGGAATGTCTAGAAAGATGTTAGCTTTTCTTAAGAAGTCTGCCCCCAGTAAGGTACGACTATTTGTGTGTGTGGGCACAGAAATTAAGGAAATGCTATGAGAGCGGTTTTGTAAGATAACAACTAAATCAAAGACCAAAACAGTGGTAGAAGTAGTCCTACCATCCGCTAGGGTCATGTCTACACTTTTTGTGGAAAAGGGTACCTCATCCTTCAAGAGGATATCTCTTAACTGAGAGCCAGCAATACTGCACTGTGCTCCCGAATCAAGATAACAATGACCTACATGACCTTCAATAGTGACCTGAACAATGGGTTTAGTTGATAGGTTTGTGGCAAACTGTTGGTCGACATTAACTGTTTCAGCAAGCCTAAATTCAGATACTGCTGAGGATTTACTGGATGATTTGCATTTTGGACAGTTACTCTTAATGAATCCAGGAGTCTGATTCGAAGTAGGAAAGGTTGGTTTAGGGCTAGTACGAGAAGTTACTAGAGAAGGATTAGGTTTGGGCTCAACCGAAGATTTTCGAGAATCTGCTTACACAGAAAAGGTACACCGTACCCATTTTGATTCGTTTTCGTTTTTAATGTTTATTTCCGGATTTTCATACGATTCTTCAATTTGCCTCGCTTCTTTTAAGAGTTCGCTAAATGTATTGATCTTATCACGTGCTACTTTTTCACGTATTCTCCTATGCAACAAACCGTATACCATATCTAATTGAGTGGCTTCGGTTAATGTATCTGCCGGTAACTGAGCTATTATCGCGCGCGCTTTGCATACAAAAATGTCACACGGAGTTCTAGCATCTTGTTCCGTCGAAAACAGTTCCCGATATACTCTGTAGGCTGGTTTTTGAGGTCCAAAAGTCGATCGTAATAAATTAATGGCGCTGGCCCACGTGTTTACCGTATTTTTAACACCTTGAAACCACGTGGCGGCGAAACCGTCTAGCAGCATGGGTATACCCTTTAATGCGTTCGCGTCAGACACGTGAGTGCACTCTTTATAGATCTCGACCGCATCTATAAAAGCTTTTACATCAGCCCCCTTTGATCCATCGAAGCGAGAAGCGCATTTTGCTAAACTACCTGAGTCCGAAATAGGCCTTGCTATTGTATTTAATAAGGCTTGAAACTGTTCGCTTGTTAAATTTACCGAAGACATTTCTGCTGGTGTTGATTCGCTTGAACTAAAAACCGTCGTCGACCTAAGCGAATAACTGTGTTTATTGTTTGTTGCCGTGATTGCAAGTTTAAGACAAAAATAGTAATAAAAATTAAAGGCGTACAGTTTCTGTTGCTTATTTCTTGTAAATACCCTTAAATGGAAGCTTGATATTCCCACAGGATGTTTTTGGATGGTCTGTGCGGAGTTTCCACAGCAGTCACATACACAGTAGATTTATTGTTGTGAAGCACTAAACTAAGTGAAAATGTCCACTAATCACCTTACAATGGCGGGAGCAAAAACACTTTTTCCTGTTCACAATGAAACTTTACGATTTTCACAGTACGAACTACACTTTAAACTATTTTGCCCAAGTTGGGTGCCAGTTGTGATGTGGGTATTAGTTAAAATAGTTAGGTAATGACTGTGAATATTGATTTACACGATTTTATTAAAAAAGAAAACCATGTGTTACAATTTAACCTAGATCTTACAACAACAAACATATGTATCTGTCTCTTGTCACCGTTCACTCTCGTTGGACACTGTCAGGGTAACTTCGGTGGTATTCAGCCACGGAGCGGTGTGGCTGTTACAATGACTATATAATCCCTAATGTTCTGTCGAAAAAATATTTAGGTATAATATTTAAGCACAATCTAAATTGGTCAGACCAAATAGATAACATGATTAATAAAGCCCAAAAGGGCATTAATATAATACGTGCTCTGTGTAGAGTATGGTGGGAATCAGACACAAGAACACTAAAATTAATATATAATGGCTTGATACAATCACAATTAGATTATGGCGCTAGTATAATTAATAACTTCTCTCAACAAAATTTTATGAAATTAAACCGAATACAATTCCAAGCTTTGAGAACAACACATGGGATGATGAAATCTACTCCCACTAATGTCATTTTAGCAGAAAGTGCAACTATCGATCTACACCATAGATTTAAATGGATTGCCACGAAATACATAGCAAAGATTAGCACAACTCCAAATCACTCATTATTAAATATGCTTCTAGACTTAAAAAAATATCATGGTTATCAACAAGGATATTGGAAGGGAAAAAATCCAACATATTTGATTGACGCTCTAACAGCAGTTAAAAAGTTTTTACCATCAATGAACAGAAGTGACATACCAGCCTGCTACTCAAATGAATATGATATCTACACCTATAATGTACCAATTATAAAAACATTATTAAAAAAAAATAGTTCCCATAACCTTTGGGAATATTACAATTTTGTAAATTCGTATTACTATAATTACATACAAATATTTACAGATGCTTCAAAAAAACAAAAAAATCAAAACCTTGAGGAAGCCAAAACGGGCATAGGAATACACATACCTAGTATAAATTATTCCTTTTCTGAAAAAATTCTTTCACTTATTAATATCTGTACAGCAGAAATAATAGCTATTCAAAAGGGTCTAATGATTTGTGAGGAAAAAAATTTTGATAAAGCAAAATATCTAAATAAATATTTAGATATTTACGGACTCAAAGAGCGCTATAGACAACATTAATAACAATATGATAACTGCAACAAAGGATTACAGAGTCTTGCAAGTTAAAAAGAAACTATACTATTTAAATAAATATGGGAAAGATATTAGATTATGTTGGATTCCTGGACATAATGATATTAAGGGAAATGAAATAGCTGACAAACTGGCAAAGATTGGGGCTGAATTAAATATTCCTGCTAAAATTCGATTAAGTAACTTGGATATCATGCCATTATTAAAAAATAAAATATGTTCTATGCATCAAAATAATTGGTTAAATTCTTTTCAATATAAAGGCAAGTGGTATAACAACATACAATTTTCTTTTCCTAATAAACCATGGTTTGATACAATCCCATACATAGATAGGCGGCATATTACTACCATTATTAGAATGAGGACTGGTCATTGCCTGACAGGAGTACATTTATATAAAATCAACATTCGCGATAACCCATACTGTGAATTTGGGCAAATGGATACACTAGAACACATATTTTGGGAATGCCCAATAAACAAAATAAAAGATTATGATGTCTATCAGGAGCTGATCAAAATTAATATTAAAACCCCAATTAACATACCAATGCTTCTATGCGAGATTAACCCTAAAATTATCAAAATTCTTCTCAGATTTTTACAGATCAACCATATAAAATTATAACCTTAATAATATCCTATCCAATATTAACATTTAAACCAACTATAAGAAAATAGAAAACATAAATAAAATGTAGATATGTAGAAAAAATGTCTATATTCACTGACAATTGATAATAGGGCATGAGATATATTCTCAGACTCACGACAGTGGCCCAAAAATTAACAAAACAAATGTACTGGCTGATTATTCAGTAGAATAAAAGCCAAAAAGAAGAAGAAGAAGAAGAACGTCGCCAGTCAGTTCTCTTCTCTCCATTGACAGCCCTTTCCAATTTGTCGCGGCCATTCTCTTCCTCTATATATAACTGTCGGCCGTGATATAACTGTTCATCTAGGAGGGTTGCTTTATTGTGATCGTAATAGATATTCTGTTCATTTCAGTGTTTCCACTTGAAGAGATATTACACTCTTTCTAGCTGAAATTATATTTATAGATTATTGTTTTTAGACCACTTTGTTGGGATATGTTTTTGCCGATATAATTTTCCTACGAAAAGTGTCATGTGTAGGATTCAGTAATTGTCAAAATAACTGTCAAACTTAATGAGAATTTTGGACGGTCAAAAAACTGTCAAACTTGAAGCACGGTTTTTTGAAGAAAGTCTTAACAATTTGTCGATTTTGTCCATCGAAAGTAGAAGAGAGGTTCTGTCAAACTCATTTGAGGTTGAGGGTTGAGGCTATCTTCGGTTTCCGTGATTGGCTTTTGTGGAGAGAGGTTGTATTATAATAGTTCTGTTCCTATCCTTATAAACTTTAATTTAATTTTTAGTTGTATATAAATAATTTATATTGTTTATAATCAATTGGAAAAAAAAGGTTTAAAGAGGTTTAATAATGGGGGATAGCACAGGGGGGGTTGGTCCTCCTAGTGTTGAGATGGTAATAAGTAAGAGAGATGATTCAGATATAGAATGCAATATAAATTTAGACAAAACATTTGTAGGAAATAATGATAATTCGGAGACCACTAATCAACATGAGAGTAAAAAAGACAAAAAACAGTATTCTTATCAGTATACCGACACTGGCCCATTTGAGGTCTATATGGAATCAAAAAACAATAACGTCGGAAATTATAGTTTTTTAAATATAGCAAAATATATACATGATAAGAAAATTGAGAATATACAAAAAATTAATAAAAAAGGTAAAAACCGAATTAGCGTTATTTTTAAGAAATGGGAATGTGCTAATAAATTTGTTTCAAATATAGAGATTAAAAATGATGGATATGAACTCTTTATTCCTGCTAATAAAGTAACTTGTAGGGGTATAGTAAATAATGTTGATGCAAGTATTTCTGATGTTGAATTAATTAGTTGTTCGGGTACATCCTCAGTAAATATTAAAATTTTGGAGGTAAGACGTTTTAAAAGAAAATCAAAATATGATTCAGGCAAATACATAAATACAGAGACAGTTGCTTTTACCTTTTCAGGAAAACAAATTCCAAAAGAGGTTTCTATATATGGGATTCCCTTTAGGGTAAAGCCATATATGATTCCGGTGGTTCAATGCTATCATTGTTTTCGTTTTGGCCATACAAAAAATCAATGCAGAGGGGATAAAAAATGTAAAAATTGTGCTGATAAAGCACATGAATGTGAATGTATGATGAAATGTCTCCATTGTAGTAGTAATTTTCATGTAAGTACTTTTAAAGAGTGTCCTGAATATGTCAGACAACAGAATATTAAAGCTGTTATGTCATTAGATAATCTCTCTTATTTTGAGGCAAGTGAAAGGTATCCATATGTCTCCAATAAAAAGTTATCAAAAGAAAATACATTTAGAGTAAGCCAGGACGAATTTCCACCTCTATCAAATCAGGTTAATATACCTGACAGAATTCCAATTAATGAGCGATGGATAGAAAATATTCGAAGTAACCCAGAACAGTGGTTTAGCAAAAAAACAGAAAATAGCGGGAACAAAAATAAAAGAAAAATTAACGAGTCAAATAAAACTTATGACAGAGAGCTTCACAATCAGAATTTAATATCTCCAAATGGCAGATTTGAAGAGGGAACCTTCTCTGTTAGTTCTAAAATTCCTATCCCTGGATGTTCACGTACAGAACAACTAGAGAGGGAAACGGAAAAAATATTGAATGAAATACTAAAAAAACTGAATTGGAGACATAAGGAAGACCTAATCACCTACTTGAACAAGCTAATTACACATGAAACATCAACAAATAGAAAATTATTAGATCTAGATGGATCCCAAGAATCCATATATCCTACAATGGAACATAAAAAGTTTAAACAGTAATTATAATAGTTTAAAGATTTTTATACACGATTTTAACCCTAAAGTAATATTATTAAATTAAACATGGTTAAAAATAAATCATCATTTTTATTTAAGAGGGTATAAAATACATCGATTGGATAGATTAGATGGTTATGGTGGTATTGCTACTGCTGTTGATAATAGTTTGGATCATAAAGTAGTATATACTTATAACAATAATAATAGTAAAATTCAAATTTTAGCAGTTAAAATAATTGATTGGGACATTACAATTATTAATATTTATATTCATCCTGGGGCAAAAATAGATTTAAATGGATGGGTTGGGCGAATAGAAAAAATCAGAGGCAATAAAATTATAATGGGTGATCTGAATGCACATAATGCACTTTGGGGAAGTCAGGTAACTACTAATGCTAATGGAAGAATAATTACTGACTCTCTAGAGGATTTGGATCTAGTTTGTTGCAATGATGGAAGATCCACACGGATTACACTCCCAGGTCAGAATGCTTCAGCAGTAGATCTAACACTAATCTCCTCGGAAATAGCGAACAGATGTCAATGGGATGTGTTAGAGGACTCGGGCGGTAGTGATCATTTCCCAACGATGTGTAAAATCCAGACACAAATTCAACATACATCTATCCAAAAAAGTTACAAAAGAAACATTAAAAATGCCAATTGGGAAAAATACTGTTCAAAAATAGAAGAACTAATGAAAAGTGGGTGTAAAGAATATAGCACCTTTACGCAAATTATGGAGAAGGTGAGTGATGAAGAAATAACCTTTTTGGAAACAAAAAAGCACACAGGAAAAAAGAAAAGTCCTCCATGGTGGGACACGGAATGCTAAAATTTAATTAAAATGAGGAAAGAAAAAATCAAAAAATACAAAGAAGATGCAAGTACAGATAATTATATAGAAATCAAAAAAATCTTTGCCTATAGTAAAAAAATATTAAAAAATAAAAAAAGAAATAGTTTTAGATGCTTTTGTAATGGACTAAACAGGGACACTCCTCTAGCAGAAATATGGCGAACTGTTAAACAGTTCTCCACATATCAAAATGCAATAATTCCTGCCAAACTTCCCAGCAAACACATAGCTTTGGATATATTAAATAAATTGGGAATTGATATAACAGATCCAGAATTTACCGTTATCCAATCCAATGACAATGTGGAGGATATTTCTAGAGAGGAAATAATAAGTGTCATTAAAAAAAAGGATAAGGCTACTGGCTTAGATCTAATAACATATAGTATGATTGGCAGACTTCCTCAGGTAGCATTAGAATCACTGTCAATAATATTTAATCAAACAATGAACAGAAAAGCTGGATTTCCACAAGAATGGAAAAACACTCTTGTTATTCCTTTCTTAAAACCCTATAAAGATCCATTATGTGCTGACAACTATAGAAATATTGCCCTAGAGTCATGTGTGGGCAAACTACTCCAAAATATAATTAAATTAAGAATTGAACAAATAATTGAAAAAAAAACAGTTAGGATTTAGAAGAAATAAAGGGTGTAACGATAATTTAGCTTTAACAATAAATTATATTAGAACAGGATTTAGTAAAAATTTAAATACAATCGCAATTTTTTTGGATATTAGTAGGGCATATGATACTGTCAATACGTTTTTGCTATATAAATATCTAATAAAGTATGGTATTCCAACAACCTATACAAACCTAATTATGCAATTCTTGCTCAATAGAAATATTTATATTAAAGATAAATCAAACAATATACTAGGCCCAATCCAAGCATCAACTGAATTGCCACAAGGGTCACCTCTCAGTCCAATATTGTTTAATTTGTACTCTAAGTCTTTACATGATTTAATCAAACCTGAAATGGAGTGCTTCCAATATGCAGATGATTTTGTAATTCTGGTACAAGGGTCAGATATATATAAATCAATTAATTGCTTAAATACTTACTTACAAAAATTACAGGAGTGGTTTGAAACACACAACTTTAAAATCTCAGCACATAAATCAAAAGCAATAATATTTAGAAAAAGAGCTCAAGCTTATAACTTCCCCCACCTTATGTACCAAAACATGGAAATCCCATGGAAAAATGAAATAAAGTATCTGGGGTTCCATCTACAGTGTAACTTGAATATGACAATTCAAATAAACGATATGATAGCTAAAGCAAACAAAGGAATTAATGTTATGAGAGCAATTTGTGGTACAAAATGGGGAGCTGACCCAAACATTCTTTTAAGCTTATACAAAGGGATAGTAAGATCTCATTTAGATTATGCAGCCAATCTTTTAAATCCTTGCAGTAAAAGTCTGATGATGAAGTTGGAACAAGTACAAAATGTGGCCTTAAGGATTATAACAGGTTGTCTACGTTCTACACCAATTTTAATATTACAAGCGGAATGTTCAGTATCCACACTAAAAATTAGAAGGGAAATATTGGCTCATAAGTATATATTGAAACAAATGTCTGAAAAAAAATAACATAGTAATAAGAAGTTTAAATAAGTTAAATGAAGCTATAAATGCAAATAACCAATTTTGGAAGAATAAAGCTATACCAGACTACTCATTAGCATATACGGACATACTCAAAAAATCAAAAAATATAATCCGATACAAAATTAATCCCATATATGAAGTAGAAAGAAAAATTCTTTTGTATCCTATTACAATTAATAGCCTAGAATATGAAAAATATGAAATTGAATCTAATGAAATGTTTTTAGCAAAATATGGTGGAATATATAGTAATCATACCTCCATACCTCTCATCAAGGCTCCATAATTACACACAAATCTGTACAACTGAAATGATAGCTATATATAAAGCTATCTCTGTGTGCATTGAGAAGGGGATCATGAAAGCAGTTATGTTTGCGGATTCAAAAAGTGCTTTATCCAAAATTTCCAGTCTCAAATGGGATCAAATGGATTACGTAACCATAATGACCAAAAAACTATTGGTAGAAGCTAATAATATGGGATTCTCGATAGGAATAGAATGGGTACCTGGACATCAGGGGATTAAAGGTAATGAGGTAGCTGATAGGCTGGCGAATATTGGGAGAGAATTAAGAGTACCATATAATATAAAAAATGTTAGTACAGATATCTTTTGCGTTACAAAAAAAGACATTTTAACACAGTTCTACAATGAATGGCATTCCCAAATTAAACATAAAGATCCAAACTATTGCAGATTGCAGTGTGATTTCCCCATAAAACCATGGTATGCCAAATGTGGGTATATGGGCAGAAATACCATAACAAATATTAATCGTTTACGTAGTGGACATTGCAAAACTCCTTGCTATCTCTACAAAATAGGTAAAACGGAAACACCGATATGTGAATGCGGAACCATTGGAACAGTGATCCATATCTTCTTTGAATGTCCCATAAACAAACACAAAAATATGGATCTGTATTTAGAACTAATAAAAGCAGGAATAGAGAGTCCAATATCTTTACATAGTATTCTATATAAACCCTCTGAGAAAGTTATAAAAATAATTATTAAATTCATCAAATTTTTTCAAATCGATCTATAAAAAAATTTTTTTTTTTTTTTTATACTTGTCAAAATAACAAAATAAATCTAGAAAATACTGGAAATATCCTAACATACAAAAATGTACGTCCTTAAAATCCTTAATCCTAACCGAAGGTAGCATTACCCATATACCTAATGTGACAATGTTTGGAAGCTACCCCCAAACGAGAAAAGTCTAATCTAACCTTAAATGAAGAAGATAAACAAATGGAAAAGCTAATCTTTCAGTATCACCCAGTTGTCAATTAGCAGTAAACAGTAACCTTAAATGAAGAAGATAAACAAATAATGGAAAAGCTGATCTTTCAGTATCACCCAGTTGTCAATTAGCAGTAAACAGTAACCTTAAATGAAGAAAATAAATAAATGGAGAAGCTCATCTTTCAGTATCACCCAGTTGTCAATTAGCAGTAAAAAGTAACCTTAAATGAAGAAGATAAACAAATGAAAAACCTGATCTTTCAGTATCACCCAGTTGTCAATTAGCAGTAAAGTAAACAGAAGTAGAAATTTATCCCTGGTTGTGCATTGCCTAGAGCAAGACGAGCATAACCTTACATGTACTGGGTAAATGATTATATAATCGAAACCCAAAAACAAACGAAGGAAGGAATGAGAATTTTGGGGAAAAATAGGTAGTAAGTTTTCGCGGTTCTCTGAAAATATTGCAATTGTGCTAACTGCTAACTAATTATTAATCTTCTCAAAATTTGGTAATTTTAAATTGACTGTTGGAAAATAAATAAATTTTCATTTATCCAGTCAATGGGAAATGAAAGTCAGCTCTAAGTGAAGTGAAAATGTGTCCAACAGAGAACGGACTAGGATCAAACGATTTTCAGTACGTTACCGTGCAGTTTCCAACTGTAATGCAGAACGAGCCTACAAACCTAATATATCCTCATTACCAAGTCAAATAAATACTTTAGCTTCACCATTGTGCTCAAATCAACCAACAGTAAACCAAATGATACCTTTTAATAATTATCAACAACAATATCAGGTACAGCCAATAGTTGCCCAGCAAACGAACGTTTCTCATTCTACATCAAACTCTCTAGCTAACTTAAACTTAAAAAACAATCCAGAAACACAGAATGAATATGATTCGATGTCAGATGAAGAACATGAAGACTCTCAAAATAATAAACACACATGGCAAACAATAAAATAAAAAGAAAAAGGCTTAAACGTCAAGATTCAAAAAAAGAAGAAGCTCCAAATACACTCTTAAATATGTTTCAGCTACTTCCACAGGAAAACAACGTAAATGATATGAATAAAAATTCCCCAATTTTTATATGGCGTGAATGACTATAGCAAAATGATAAATAATTTAGCTCAAGCAGTAGAAGTAGAAACTTACTTTACTAAAGCCTTAACAAACAACCCAATAAAATTTTACCAAAGACACCTGAAATGTGGATGTACCGCCGAATGCTAAGAATAAGCTGGACCAGCAGAACTACGAATGAAGAAGTACTGAGAGTAATGAACACACGCCCTCATCTGGTCAATACTATCAAAATTAGAAAGACGTCATATCTAGGACACATAATGCGCCATAGGGAATTTGAGCAGCTCCAGGTAATATTAGAAGGCAATATTGAAGGTAAAAGGGGCATAGGACGAAAGAAAAAATCTTGGCTACGAAACATCAGAGATTGGACCCTCACAAAAGGAAATGAATTAATTTATCAAGCTCAGAACAGAGAGAAATTTGCCAGATTGATCGCCAACCTCAACAGAGAAGGCACTTAGGAGGAGGAGGAGGACACGATGTCAAGAATATGGTCACACTAAAACAGAATCAGTAATAAAGATTGGACATGCCATTGGACACATAAATACTGAAAACAAAAATAACAACAATGATTTAGCAGATAAACTATCAAATATTGTTCTGAAGCTATTTTCTTGTGGCATTTTAAATTAATTTATATTTAAATGGGAATAAGCCACAATTAAAGGTTAAAATACGTTTATTGACGTTTCAATTTCCACTTCGGAAATCGTTCTCAAAATACAAACATTAGTAAATTAAACAAATTTTGTTTTTTGTTACTTAGTGAAAAATTCTTCTAATAATTTAATTTTATCTGACTCATCTATATTGTCAATTCAGACATACCTTATACATTTTAAAGTAGACGACTTTAAAATGATATTGCCAATATTGTTGAGTTGCGTTCCTGGGACGACTTTACTTATAAGATAGTTCATTCGATTACATGAAATCAACTTTAACTTGAGAATATCCGTCAGAAAAGATCATAACATGTAATTCGTCTTTAAAAAGACAAATACATGCCATGATGACAGTAAAATTCTCCTGTTAGTGATTCCATAGTAAATTATGAGGGAAAAACCAGGAAAAAAACCTCATAATACTATCCCGACATGGTAAGTATTTGATTGTGCATTTAGTTTACCTTCAATAAACACCAAATTCCGATTTTATATTAAAAATAGAGAATTTGATAGATCTCAAATCTGTAAACACGCATGGGATAATGGACATAGGGTTCAATGGAATGATTCAAATATAGTCCTAAAAGAAACGGATGGTAAAAAGAGAAAAATCAAAGAAGCGGCTCTAATTATGCTAAATGAGACCAATTGTGTCGCGAATTCCTCGGCAGAATGTAGTAGAATCTGGTTACCTATATTGAAAGAGGAAGTTATTAAAAGGAAAATACCAGTATTGGTAAGTCAGTAACGTATAGAGAATACATCATTTATGTTTTTTAAATAACAAACATATAAAATCGGAATTTGGTGTTTATTGAAGGTAAACTAAATGCACAATCAAATACTTACCATGTCGGGATAGTATTATGAGGTTTTTTTCCTGGTTTTTCCCTCATAATTTACTATGGAATCACTAACAGGAGAATTTTACTGTCATCATGGCATGTATTTGTCTTTTTAAAGACGAATTACATGTTATGATCTTTTCTGACGGATATTCTCAAGTTAAAGTTGATTTCATGTAATCGAATGAACTATCTTATAAGTAAAGTCGTCCCAGGAACGCAACTCAACAATATTGGCAATATCATTTTAAAGTCGTCTACTTTAAAATGTATAAGGTATGTCTGAATTGTCAATATAGATGAGTCAGATAAAATTAAATTATTAGAAGAATTTTTCACTAAGTAACAAAAAACAAAATTTGTTTAATTTACTAATGTTTGTATTTTGAGAACGATTTCCGAAGTGGAAATTGAAACGTCAATAAACGTATTTTAACCTTTAATTGTGGCTTATTCCCATTTAAATATAAATTAAACTATCAAATTTCCTAAACGAATTTAAAAATATGTTCTCTCAACTCTTAAACGAAAATAGCATGATTTTAACCATGTTAACTACAGTTAGTAAGAAAATAACAAAATAGCTTTCAAGTCATTACGAATTGCATCGTGGAATGCTAATGGCATTTCAAACCATATACTACCGATATCACTGTTTTTAAAAATATATAATATAGACATTGGTAACATCTGTAAGCCATGCCACACAAAGAACGGTTATTAAGATATCGTACTATACTGTGTATTATGCAAACCATCCAGACGGAGGAGCACATGCAGGCTCTGTAGTTATTATTGAATCAACAATTAAATACTATGCAGTCCAATCTTATATTACGGAAAAATTCCAAGCAGCAATCATTAAAATCGAAACAAACACTTCTCTTAGTGTATCATCAGTCTACAGCCCACCTAGATATCCCATTTCAACCAAAGAGTGTCTTGATTTCGTATAAACTCTTAGATTCAAATTCATAGTAGCAGGAGACTGGAATGCTAAACACACCACATGCGCTTCCAGATTAATCACGCCTAAAGGGCGAGCATTAATGAATATCATCCAACAAAATAACTTAAGATACTTATTAACGGGAGAACACACATACTGGCCTACGGACCCCAACAAATCCCAGAGTTGGTAGATTTTGCTGTAACAAAAGGGATAGCTGACAAACTTCGATTTAACATCAGATCAAAGCACAATAATAGCTTTAGGTATACACATAATATGGAGAACACCACCAAACAAAGTCACGACTACATAAACAAACTGGAATGTTTTTCAAAATTATGTAAATACAAAGATTAGACTAGATATTAGGATAAAAGTAAACCAAGATGTAGAGAAAACAGTAGAATATTTAACAACAGTTTTACAAACAACAGGAAGTGAAGAAACACGTCAGCGTCAAAGAAGTGTAAAATAAAACCATAATATCTCCTCTATATAAGAGAACTTGTAGCAGAAAAAAGAAGAGCTCGGTGCATATGGCAACAAACGAGAAATTCGCTAAATAAAACTTACCCTAACAGGATAAGTGTTTGACTAAAGATTAGATTAGACTAGAGCATTACATGAAGAAAAAAACGACTCTTTCCAGTTTTATGTTTCGAACCTCTCACATGAAAAAAATTTAAACGGTTGACAATAACAGATTCACCTTTAAGAAAAACAGATATGACCTGGGCCCGCACAAACAAAGAAAAACAACAGTATTTGCAGAGTATCTTGCAACTGTATTCGCAGCACCAGATACTAATAACGATGAAAATGATGATATAAGAATGTATCTCGAAACTCCATGTCAACTATCTCTTCCTCTGACAACATTTACTCCGACAGAAGTTCGACAACAAATAAAAATGCTAAATCCTAAAAAAGCTCCTGTCTTATAATTTGATAACATGAGAATTACTTGAGAAGCTACCGAGAAAAGCAGTGGTGTTATTAACAATAATATACAGCAGCATACTACGTCTTCGATACTTTCCATTACAATGGAAATTTGCTCAAGTTACTATGATTCCGACACCTGGTAAGCCTGCAACGCAAGCAAATTCATATCGCCCTATAAGCCTACTACCAATAATGTCGAAAGTATTAGAAAGGCTACTACTACCTATTACATAAAATCGAGCAAGTTGTTCCCATAAACAAAATTATACCACGACACCAACTCGGATTTAGACGTGAACACTTAATCATCCAAAAATGCCACAGAATAGTAAATATAATTAAAACAACTCTCGAAGAGTTTGATTGGCTTCTTCTTCTTCATGTGCCTTGTCCGTTCCGAACGTTGGCAATCAACATGGCTATTCTGACTTTGTTTGCGGCAGATCTGAATAGTTCAGCAGATGACAATCCGAACCATTGCCGCAAGTTTTGGAGCCACGAGTGTCTTCTCCTCCCTGGACCCCTTCTGCTGTCTATTTTCCCTTGGACGATCAGTTGTAGTACTCTATATTTATTGTGTCTCATAACGTGACCCAAGTATTCCAACTTTCTTTTCTTTATACTTATTCCTACCTCTCTCTCTTTACCTATCCGGCGTAGTACCTCTTCGTTGGTCACGTGTTCAGTCCAGGATATACGTAATATACGTCGGTAAGCCCACATTTCGAAGGCCTCTACTTTTTTCATCAATGTTGCGGTCATTATCCACGCCTCCATTCCATATAACAAAACCGGGAATACATAACATTTCAGAAGTCGAATTTTGAGAGGTAGGGTGAGGCTTTTAGAGGTGAAAATTTGCTTCATGCTAGTGAACGATGCTCTTGCCTTTTCTACTCATACGTATTTCCTTCGCTTGATCCCAATTTGAGTTAACTGTTGTTCCCAAGTAGATGTACGAATCCACGTGTTCAATTCTTTCATCGTCTAATATCAGTTGCTGTGGTGGTTGTTGGGTTTTGCTTACTAACATCCATTTGGTTTTTGTGATATTTAGTCTGAGTCCGTATTGTGCACTTGTTTTTTGTATCTTACTCATTAGGCAACTCAGTTCCTCCATGCTACTTGCTAGAATCACAGTGTCATCAGCATACCTTATGTTATTAATTATTTGTCCGTTTATCTTTATGCCTTCTGTGCTTTCCTCCAGCGCTGTCTTAAATACTTCTTCTGAGTATATATTAAAGAGAATAGGAGACAAGATACAGCCCTGTCGTACCCCTTTCTTGATCTCAATTTTATTGGTAAATGTAGATCCTACTTTCACTTTAGCTGTTTGGCCCCAATAGAGACTCGCTATTGTTCGAATGTCTCTGTAGTCGACTCCGATCTTATGGAGAATTTCAATTATCTTTTCGTGCTTTACGTTATCGAATGCTTTTGCGTAGTCTATAAAGCATATGTACACGTCTTTGTTCATATCTCTGCAGCGCTGGATAAGTACCTGTAGACTAAAAAGTGCTTCTCTTGTCCCAAGAGAATTCCGAAACCCAAACTGCGAATCTCCAATGTTATCCTCGCATTTTTTGCTTATTCTGTTGTAAATAACCTTGGTGTATGCCTTCGAAATGTGGTTACTTAGACTTATCATCCGATGTTGATCACAAGACTTTGCTTTTGGTTTTTTCGGTATGGCAACAAAAGTTGACTCTAGCCAGTCTTCAGGAAACTCCCCGCTATTATAAATATTGTTAAATAGTCTGACGAATGAGTCTAGAAATTGACTGTTTGTTTCGCACAGCATTTTCAATACTTCCCCGTATACGTTATCGTTGCCTGGTCTTTTGTTATTTTTAAGACCCTTTATAGCATTCTCCACTTCTGATTTTAGAATAGAAGGGCCAGTATCATCATTGCTCAGTATATACCCACTAGGACGGTTTGATTGGCTACAAACTGAAATTACACCTAACAGACCAACCATACTTTATACTAAAATCGTATCTCACTGACCGTCATTTACAAGTCAAAATTTTTATTTTTACCACATCATACAATCTGTCGTACTTCAGGGTAGTGTTTTCGGCCCATTTCTGTATCTGATATTTACAGCAGACGCTCCAACCAACAATGATACCTTCTTAGCTACTTTTGACGATAACACGGGAATCTTGGCAGTGGATATCGAATATCGATCATAATGTATCATGACAAAAAGTACAAAATCATATATATATATATATATATATATATATATATATATATATATATAGAAATGCAATCCCTCAGCGACCCAAGCCGACCGATGACCCGGAAGCAGACTCATCATAACCGAACTAATAAATAGATGCAACATCCATTTTTCAACGTTCTTTTTAATTTGTAATTCAATTGTTTAACAAAAGTTCCATAATTTATAATTTTGTGATTTATCAAATAAAACCTTTTTTTAAAATACAAGTTTAAGTGCTCCCAACATTTCTGGCGCTGCGAACAGGATTCTTCGTACAGAAACCACCCGTTTCCTGGTCAACTTCAGTTGTTCGACGAGAATCCATTCAACCTGGGATCAGAAGGAAGAGCATGCAGAGAACATCATTCATGATCGTCATCCTGTAAGTCAATTTTCCTTTTTTTCCTTTATGAGCATTTTAAACGATATTTCTAGAAATAATTTAGAAGTTTTATTTGAAAATCTTATCTTAGATACTACTAGTTCTAGTTCTAAATATAATATTCGTAATTCTAAAAAATATTTAATTAAATCAAAAATGCCTATGTCTAACGCTGATATTTCTAGCCTATGCGCTACTTTGCCTGAATTTTCTACTGGAGATAATCTCTCCACATTTATTAAATCTGTTGATAATCTAATTGTATTTTTGGGTACACAAGATATTACCCAGCCACAAGAATTTGTTTTAAATGCCAATATCGCTTCTCGTATCAAGGGCGAACCTAGAGATTTTTTAAATTATTCCAATAAAACTATTTGGACTGAAATTCGGCCTGCTTTACTCGCTAAATATGGCGATAGACGTTCCGAAGAAATTTTAGTAAATCAGTTATCTACTACTGTACAAAAACATAACGAAAACTACGATCAATATCACCAAAGGGTTTCCAATAACTTAAATGATCTTCTACAGCATATCTCTCTTAATGAAAATCCTGCCACAGTTGCCTTCAGAACCCCTTATTTTAAGAATATTGCTCTTAAAACATTTTGTACCGGCATAAATGACCCCTATTGTGAATATTTGTCTCATTTTCAAATTAATTCTCTCGAAGAAGCCCTTCAAAAATGCATTTCGTATGACAATCATAGAAGTCAACAACAGTACATGAATTTCTTAAAAGGTCAACAAAACAAGCGACCTAATACATTCAGACAAAAACCAAATAATTCAAATCAAAATAATTCAGATAGGTTTAATAATAGAACTAACAATCAGCCAATTTTCAAAATAACTTCATGTACCCCCCTCGTAATATGCAAGAGCCCACATTCAATTTTCCACGACAACCTAATTATAATTTTTCAGAAAGAAATCCTCCACAGGCTAATCAAGCCAGCCCTCCTAGAAATTATTCTCAGCCCAATAACTTTGGCAATAATCCAAATTTCAGAAAACCTCTCCCAAAAAATCTGTATAATAGACGAAATATTCCAAATCAAAATTATACTTCCCCTATGAGTGGTGTACAAACAATTTCAAGCATCAACCCATGACTGTTTCTACAAGAAGAACTCACAATTTTAACATAGATACTAATATTGACGAAAATCCCGAAAATTTCACACAAAACGTCGAATCAGATAGTTCTGAACATTCTCAGGATTTTCAGTACGGCCTTTTCAAAGACGACCCACCTCTTCTATAAATTTAAATAATATTAATAACTATCCCCGATTACCATACTTTATCATGCCTAAAACTGGATTGAAAGTTTTAATCGATTCAGGAGGTTCTGATACAATTATTTCCCCTCAAGCTTTAAAATATTTTAATCCATCTCATATTTATGAAAAACCATTTACATTAACTTCAATGAATGTGACTCGCAAATATTTTCAAAATATAAAAACTCCTTTACTCAAATGTATGAATGTAAATTATATTATTGATGCGCGAATTGCTGAATGGAATCGCGAATTTCATATTTTACTCGGCAATCGTGATTTAGAAAATTTACAAGCTGTTATAAATTATCAGACAAAAACGTTGACCCTTAAGAGTGTCGGTGTCATAATTCCATTTCAAACACAGTATAATAAAATTCCAGTAGACATTGCGGAAGGTGAAATATTATTCCCTGAAACCAGAATTAATCACGTAGTTATACCAGCGTCCATTCACATTGCGAAAGACAATTACATAGATAATATTTCTCTCTGTAATCATATTCAACTTGAACCCATCCATGTAGAAAAATTAAATAATTATGAAGTTTCAAATGGCTCAACAAACTTTGATCCTTCTGTTATTAGAACTAGTCATTTAAATTTAGAAGAAAAAGATAAAATTTTAAAATTGTGCAAAAGATACAAAGACATTTTTTATGATGATAAAAATAAGTTAACTTTTACTTCTGGCATTAAACATGAAATTAGAACGCGAGATGAAAGTCCTATTTATGTAAGAGGATTTAGGCATCCAAAAAAGATGCAATTTGCATCCGGAGAGCAAAAATTCAGGATGGTAATTGATTATCGTAAACTAAACGAAAATACCATAGATGATAAATACCCTTTGCCCAAAATTGACGAGATATTAGACAATCTCGGTAAAGCCACATATTTCACAGTTCTCGATCTTGCTCAAGGTTTTCACCAAATCGAGGTACATCCCAATTCCATCGAGAAAACTGCCTTCACAGTTCCTCATGGTCATTTTGAATTTACAAGGATGCCGTTTGGTTTAAAAAATGCCCCAAGCACTTTCGAAAAATTGATGGACAATGTTCTTAGACCTTTTCTTCATAAATTTTGTTTTGTATATATGGACGATGTTATTATATTTTCTTTTACATGAACATCTTGTTCATATTGCTACAATATTCGATACATTCCGAAAAAATAATTTGAAAGTACAATTGGATAAATCAGAATTCCTCACAAAAGAAGTTGCTTTTCTTGGTCACTTAGTAACCGCTGATAGTATTAAACCAAATCCTAGCAAAATAGAAGCTATCCAAAAATTTCCATTACCAAAATCAGTCAAAGAAATCAAATCCTTCTTAGGTCTTATAGGATATTATCGTAGATTTATACCAAATTTTGCGAAAATTACATCTCCTCTTTCCAGATGTACTCGCAAAGGAGCTGTAGTCGATATTAAGAACCCTAATTATCTAGAATCATTTGAAAAATGCAAACAATTAATAACCAATGCCCCTGTACTCCAATATCCAGATTTTTCAAAACCTTTTGTTCTCACTGCTGATGCTTCCAATGTAGCTATTGGTTCTGTGCTTTCTCAAAACAGTCATCCAATCGCGTATTACTCTCGAACTCTAAATTCAGCTGATCAAGCTTACTCCACAGTTGAAAAGGAACTCTTAGCCATTATAGATTCTTGCAAACATTTCCGTCCCTATTTATATGGCCAAAGATTCTTGGTCGAAACGGACCATAATCCCCTTGTCTGGATCTATAAAATTAAAGATCCTACGTCTAGATTAGCACGCTGGAGACTAAAACTTGATGAATATAATTTTGATGTAAAATATAAGAAAGGAAAAGAAAATCAAGTTGCTGACGCCCTTTCTAGAGTACAAATTAATGCTTTAAGTACCAGTTCAAACTGTGCCGAACCTTCAGATATTGATGAACAGTTCGACCCAGACGAATTTCTGGAACAATATGACCGACTGCAAAATTGTGACGATACGCAACACACTGCAGTTGAAAATCCCATTTCTGGAATCCAAATTTCTGAAGAACCAATTAATATGTCGACAAATCAAATTATAATTATTGATAAATCCGAAAAATTCGATTTAGTTTATCGAAAAATATTTAATAAACATAGATACAATGTAAATGTCACAGAAGATTGGAAAACAGAAATACCAGAATCGTTTAAAAATATTTTAAGACCCAATCAAAAATTTGCCATAAAAGTATCTCATGAATTTAGACCTTTTATTTGCAACTACTTTAGAGAAAATATAGACTCAATCGTTAAAACCTTTTTCTGCAATAAAATACTGCAAGACATTGAAGAAGAAGAAAGACAAATCGAATGCGTAAAGAAATACCATACCGAGAATCATAACGGTATCGTAGAAACCTACAAACATTTAAAAAATAAATATTACTGGCCTAATATGCAAACTACTATTTCAAACTATATTAATCAATGCGAAATTTGCCTTAAAAATAAGTATGAAAGACGTCCCTACAAACTTCCACAGTTAGGACCTTTACTTGGCCAAAAACCTTTTGATATCATACACATAGATTTATTCCACTGCAACAAAAATCTCTATTTGACAGTTATTGATTCATTCTCAAAGTATGGACAGTGTTACAAAATACCTGACAAAACTTCGTTGTCAATCCTAAGCAAACTCAGACACTACTTCTCACACCACAACTATCCCAAAAAAATAGTATGCGACAGTGGTACAGAATTTAATTCCGCCATAATTAAAGAATTCATGAATCTTCACAAAATTGAACTACATTTCACTACAGTAAATAATTCATCTTCGAACTCCCCTGTAGAACGATTATATTCCACCCTTATCGAAAAGCTTCGAACTTTAAAAGACCAAAATCCAAATGATCCATTAGATAATATCTTCACCCATGCTGTATTAATTTATAATCAATCAATCCATAGTGCCACGAATTATTCCCCTTTTTCTATTCTTTACGGTCCTTATGCCGAAGAAATATACTTCGATTTTGATCTTCCGGTATATGAAACTTATAACCAAAGACACAAAGATGAACTTCAACCTTTTATTGAACACTTGTACAAAAAACAAAAAGAAAAAAGACAAAACATACTTGACAAAGCAAACGAGACTGCCGAAGAGATACCCGAAATAAATCTTGCAAATCCCCTGTACGTAACTAAGAAAAAACATCGACCTAAATTACAAAATCCCTATTCTACATTACGTCCCGATAAACAAATTAAGACAAAAGTAGTCGGCAAAACTGACAAACAAAACGAAACAAGCACTCACTTAAAATTTGCAAAAAGACCCCGAAAACTTATAGACAAAACTTCTTTACAGGACGATCCTATCCCTGGGACATCTTCTCAAGATCCAACAAATTCCGAATAATGGTTATTTTGCTGAAGCAGTTGGAAAATCCAGAGAAACCTCACATTTTCACAGACATATCTTGCACATAAATTTAAAAACATTAGAGGAGACCTTAGAAAGAGATCCTATTTACTATTTTAAAAATTTTAAAACCCCAATTAAAAATGGACCCCTGTCCTCATTGTATTCCCAGTATAATCATTTACATGACCTAGCTAAAGACAATTTACATAAAATAATTAGAAAACAGAAAAAAGGACTTTTTAATTTTCTTGATACAGCTATTAAATATGTAGCGGGTAATCCCGATAATTCAGATCTAGATGTTAAGAACACACATTACAGCTATTGAACTTAAAGAATTATCTGCCGATTTTGACGGTTATGTTGCTCTACATATTGAAATAATTAACCTTCAAAATATTAATGAATTTCTCATGAAACTTATCAGAACAATCACTTTATCTCATTTAGATATTCCAAATATTGAATTATTTACATTAAATGAACTCAAAAGTTTAAAAGCAAATCTTCTTCAAATTTATTCAAGAAATGCCCTCCTCATCGATGATAATTATCCTTATGAACTTATAGAAGCATCTAAAGCCCTTGTTTGTGTCACTTCTCAAACAATGCTCATAATAATAAAAATCCCTATACTAGACATTAACCTATACCTCACCTATAGATATTATAGATTTATCCTATCCCTAATTCAGATCACATTATGATATTGCCACCCACACATTTCTATGCTAACAATAAATGGTACGAAGACTGTAAGGGACATGCTGAGTACGAAATTGATCAAATCGAGATGCTCCATACCCAATGTTCAAAATTGCACTAAAGTCGTTGTCACAGAAAACTTCTTTCAAGAAACCAATAAAGTAATATTATTAGGAGTAGTTAATCCAATAAAGATTGAAGAAGAAAAAGTCATAACCAGTAGTATCCTAATGACGGACGAACCAATTAACATAGAAGGAACCAAATTTAATAAAAAGACTACACAAGAAATCTCCATCCCAGAAGTCGTTCCCATAAAATTGATACCACTGCATAAAATTCAAATTGAAAAACTCAAAATTCCAGAGACCCATGGCCAGCTTCAGCCAATAGAAACATTGGATCCTCTTCCACAAATTTCAACGGGACTTGGCACCACTAGTTTAATTTTAATAGTTTTCCTCTTATTATTCATTTTTATTTTTCTAATAAAAAAGAAAAAAAGAATTTCCAGACTACTTTTTGGACCCAAACTACAGCCAGCCCAAATTCAAATCCTGGATCAGCTCATCGCAGAAGTTTCCCAGACTTCGAGGACGAAGTCAATTCCAGAGGAGGAAGGAGAAATGCAATCCTCAGCGACCCAAGCCGACCGATGACCCGGAAGCAGACTCAGCATAACCGAACTAATAAATAGATGCAACATCCATTTTTCAACGTTCTTTTTAATTTGTAATTCAATTGTTTAACAAAAGTTCCATAATTTATAATTTTGTGATTTATCAAACAAAACCTTTTTTTAAAATACAAGTTTAAGTGCTCCCAACATTTCTATATATATATATATATATATATATATATATATATATATATATATATATATATATATACAAACAACACATGTTATATAACATCCCGGCCAAACCTACTGACTGCAGCCCTAATAAACTGTGTTGCTTGTTTATATCGACAGTCAATAATATCCAGTATTTCTTATATATATATATATATATATATATATATATATATATATATATATATATATATATATATATATATATATATATATATATATATATATATTCAGGGATTCTACAGTATTCACTGCCTTTCCTCGCTCAACCGTTTTTATCTCTCTCTGTTGTCCCATTTTCCATCGTTTAGGCCTCTCTTAGTCATGACGTCGTCTACTTCGTTCCTCCAGGATTTTAGGGGTCGTCCTCTTTTCCTCCTTCGTATGGGGCTCCATTCGGTTATTCTCTTTATCCATCTGCTATAGCTAGTTTTTCTTACATGTCCATACCACTTTAGTCTTTCTTGTTCTATATATGTTAGTATGTCTGCTTCTATTGATGTTCTTTGCTTTATTTCATAATTACTTCTCCCATCCATTCTTGTTACTCTGCAGCATCGTCGCAGGCATTCCATCTCTGTTGCTACTATCTTACTGCTGTTTTTCTTGTTTATGATCCAATTTTCAGCCCCATATGTTATAATACTTCGCACTAATGTTTTATAAATATGTGTTTTTATCTGTACAAAATCATTTAGTTCAATTACAAAGCTGGCTTAAGCGATATAAGATCAGTGTTAATTCTAGCAAATCAGCACAAATTACTTTTACAACAAGAAAATCTACATGTTCACAAGCATATACTTATAATACACCCATTCCTATAAAACCAGTTGTCAAATACTTGGGATTGCATCTGGATGAAAAACTTACATGGAGAACGCACATTAAAACTAAACGGAAACAACTAGATCTTAAAGTAAGAAATATGAAGTGGCTATTTAACAAAAGGTCTCAGTTATCTCTTGAAAATAAACTGCTTCTGTACAAAACTATACTCATACCAGTTTCGGCATATGGCATAGAACTATGAGGCTGTAGTAAACCTTTAAATAAGAAGATACTTCAAACATTGCAATCCAAAATACTCTGTATGATAAGTAAAGCTCCATGGTATATATCTAATCAAACACTTCACAATGATCTGAACATCCCATTACTTAAGGACATAATAAAGAATCACTAAATAATACATAAAAATCGTATCACTGATCACAACAACGAACTGATAAATAATTTATTCACCCAACCATTTTCCGAAAGAAGATTGAAGAGAGTATGGCCAGAAGACCTACCACAATAATACTTATAGAACCGTCACTGGACGGTATCTAACTCACGTTAATTTACTTACAGACTATTTACTTATTCTCTGTGTATAGAGTAGATTGTAAACATGCAATGTAACAATAAAAAAATGTGTAGAATTCTACTATCTGTTAAGTCGAGAATTTAATGCTGTCACTTTTCTTTTTCCCAAGTTCAGTTGTTTTTGTAAGGTAAACTAGTAGATAATACTTGCCGCGAAGAAGCTTTTCGGCCTCTAGTGCAAATATTTATTGGACAACTGGGGAAATTTCAATAGGCAAAATCGACTTTTATGTTAAATACGTTAAATCAGTTTAATATAACCGCCAGAAAATTTAACATGTTAATTTCCACAAAAAGACAAAATTCATGGTTATCAACACCAAATCTACTAAGATGTAAATTAAAGCTGGAGGGTCAGATAATAGAACAAGTGATGGAGTCGAAATATCTAGGCATCACATTGTCTGGCTACTCTGGCTACGGAAAGCTCGAAAAAGAAGTGGAAGATCAAGTGAAGAGATCAAACAGAGCCGCAGGTTGCCAGAATGAAACAATATCGAGAAATGCAAATATCGGGAAAGAAATGAGAGGTAGAATTTACAAAACAATCATCAGACGATCAGTGAGAAGACCACGAAAATGATGGAACAACTTACTGGAGGCACACTGAAAACATATAGAGTCATGTCTCATCATCATCATCCAGCCCCGTTTTCACATCCATTGTTGGATATAGGCCTCCTCCAAACGTCTCCAGTTCTCTCTATCTCTAGCTGCTGCAATCCAGTTTGTTTCTATTCTCCTTAGGTCGTCGGTCCATCGGGTGGGTGGTCTGCCTCGACTTCGCTTGTCGGCTCTTGGTCTCCACTCCAATAATCTCTTCGTCCATCTTCCGTCTTCCATTCTAGCAACATGTCCAGCCCACCTCCACTTTTGTTTATTGATTCGCAGTATAATATCGTCAACGCCAGTTCGTCGGCGTATCTCCTCATTTCTCACGCGATCTTTCAAGGTCAGACCCAGCATTGATCTCTCCATTCGCCTTTGTGTTACCCTCAGTTTTTCGGCAGTAGCTTTTGTTAAAGTTAGGGTCTCTGCTCCGTAGGTCAAGACTGGTAGGATGCATTGGTTAAATGCCTTCCTTTTCAGGTGAATTGGAGTATTTGTTTTAAAAATGTCTCTCATCCTTCCATATGCCGCCCATCCCAACGTGATTCGTCTATTTAGCTCGCAGGTTTGGTTGTCTCTGGTTATTCTGATTTCATGACCCAAGTATGTGTATTTATCGATTAATTCTACCTTGTTGTTATTGATCTGTATCTCTTCGCTGGGAACCATATTGGTCATCATTTTGGTTTTCTCGAAATTTATCTCCAGTCCAGTTTCTTGTAGTATGTAATTCAGTTCTTGGAGTCATGTCTACACAAGAAGAAAAATTTTCGGTGTTCTCTGATCGATCCTATAGTAGGCCGCATATCTGTTGCACACTATAAAGATAAAATATTGTTTCTGTTGTATATTTTAAATGTATTAATGTGTTGCGGTATATAAAAATGCTTGTATATAAAATAAATTATATTTCTTGACTTTGAAAAATTCATATAAATTACTTGTTTATTGCAAGTAAATTAAAATCTGACGAATGTGTCAGCAAGAAAACATTGTACTGTTGTGCATTTTGTCTCTCGTATATATTTCAAAATTAAGGATGATTGACTAAATTGCATGTGCGAATATTTATTCCGCTCAAGGTCTTCTTCGATCGCTGGCAATCAAAAGTCAAGCTTTCGTTTTCATACCTTTATAGGACTCTCTTACCTTCATGGCATGTTCTAGACCGACTAAACATTGAAAAAGTATAGATTCATAATCAGGATCTAAAACTTTTTGAATTCTAAAGGTCAAGGTTCGCTTAATTGTTCTTAAATCAGGTTTTTCGATTTATATGATTCATTTTCTCGGGAAAAATGACGACAAACTATATTTACTACCGGGTTTTTACATTTATGTAAAAAAGAAATTAAATACGACATAATAAGTAAACAGCTGGTATTATTAGTTTTGTCATACTTTTATTAAAATGTTCTTAAACATTAAAAAAATAATTCGGTTTATCATCAACTAATATTCATACATATAGAGTAGAATAGTAATTATAGCAATTAGTAGAACAGTAATTATAGAAATGATTTAACAGTAAAAAACCGACAGCACACATAATCTTTTTTCAACGAACCTCTTTCGTACTTATGAGTTTTGGTACTAATTTATATCCTAATGTAGATCTTTCTAAATGTGTCGAAAGCAAGGCGAAACTACTATACTATATCCCAAGAATAATGACCATGCAAAGTACAAACACACATTTCGCCCCCAGTCTGCGGTAAACCTTAGATAGTCAGGGGGTTCTATAAATCCCAGTTCTTCCCAGAAATGTGAAGTTACAAAGAAAGATGTTTCAGAAGCGATATTACAAGTAACTACAGAACAAAAGTTAAATGAGTACATATACGTAGGTGAAAGTAACCAGGAAAAATCTGAATGGACAGAAGTAGATAGAAGGAAAAAAAGAAAGCATTTAGTTGTGGGAAAAAACACTGAAATGATATTAAATGGAAAAGAAATCAAGGGAGTACATAAGTTGATAGACCTACATGTATACAGGGTCGATCCCGATATGACTGCGGAAAATATGAGGGAACTTATGAAGACTACATTTCCCGAAGTAGAGGTAGAATCCCTAAAATCAAAGCATCCTGATATTTACAGTTCATTTAAAGTTACAATTTTTAATAACAATTTTAAAGAAGCTATGTCTCCTAAAATATGGCCATGTGGAGCTCACGTACAACGTTTTCACGTAACACCCAGAAAGCCGCAAGAGATGTAGATAAAAGTGTACGAATAGAATCAGCGGTAGTGCAAAAGAATATAGGAAACACCTGTTTTTGTGAAAGTGATATGATAAGTTCTGATAAACAAAAGTTGGTAGTAAATCCTGACCAAACCAGTTTGTTAAGCATTTTTTATATAAATACACAAAGTTTATTAAATAAAATTGATCAACTTAACATTTTTTTAAAAGATAAAACTTACAATATTTTGTGCTTTTCTGAACATTGGCTTAGAGAATCTGAATTAACAACAGTGATAATTGACAGATACTTTTTATCAACTTGTTACTGTAGAAAAAGTAGAGAACATGGGGGTGTTGCTATTTTCTGCGATGGCAAAATATCTACACGTCCAGTTTCTTTAAATGATATATCTTGTGAATATGAAGGTGAATTTTGTGCTTTGGAAATTATAGATACAAAAACTATTCTAGTATCAGTGTATAGAACAGGTAACGCAGATTTCCAAATTTTCTTAGGCCTATTTGAAAAATTATTAATATTCTGTTCTAATAATTATGTTCAAACAATTATAATTGGGGATTTCAATATTGATTTCAAAGGCACTTCAAATGAATTAAAATATTTTTCCGATCTAATTTCTTCTTTTGGTTTAACTATGAGGATTGATGAATTTACAAGAATCACTGCTACATCAGCAAGTTGTTTAGATAATATTTTAACAAATATAGATAATGAAATAGTTGGGTGTGGTGTTGTAGACCCATGCCTTGCTGATCATTGTGCTCAATTCCTGAATTTAAAAATAAAATCTGATCAAATTGACAATGATAGGATATTCAGAAGACACATAACATGTAAAGGCACCCAAATGTTAAAACAATCACTAAAATCTGTGGATTGGTCGTTAATAAACAATTCAATAACAGCAACGGAATTAGCTGAGTTCATAATTGACACATATGTAAAATTAACTGAAGTTTGCTTTCCAGTAAAAAGTCAAGAATTCATTTTGAGGCACCTGTTTCTTGGTTTGACGATGAACTAAGGAAAATGCGAGTAAACCTTTCGAAGATAAAAATTACTGCTAACCTTACTAGTGATTACACTCTGTATAATCAATTCAAAAAACACTATCAATTAACAATATCAATAAAGAAAAAACTGGCATATGAGCAGTTTTTCTTAAAATCTGATAATATATCTCGAGATTCTTGGAAAGTCATCAATTATCATAGGAATAAAACTCAAAATAAAAAAGTAACTTCATGTAATATTTCATCAAACGAGTTTAATAATTACTTTACTTCGGTAGCGGGAAATATATTTGTTCCAGAAATGAACATATCCTTTTAAAATATAAAATAAAAATATAGTTCTTTACACTTTTCTTAGTGTAGAATAAGTAAAATAGTCACTTTATGAAGTTTGCTCGGAATACCCGACTGGTTGGCGCCACCACAACCTCTTAAATAGTTTTCACACCTAAATACAAGAGGGGTAATCTACACTTTTACGCACTAAATTTTATTTTATTAGTTCGTTGTCACACGCCCTTGAGGCAAGTGCATTTTACAAACACTCTCAATTCATATATAAAATATTTCTCCACGCCGAAATCGGGCATTTTTCTCATAAATACGGTTTTCTCTTTTACGTGTTATAAAGAAAGAATTATTTGATACTGTATAGTCAGCTAGAGCCGTGTTGAGGCTTCTTTACTCTAAAAATAGTTAATTATAAGTCGATAAACTAAAGGTGATTTTATTTCTCTGGAGTTATATTTGCTCATATTAACAATCCTTATCCTTCAACGGTCACTGAAGAACCAAACCTATGGAGATACATCCATTCACAAGTCCTTTGAAGTAAGGCTTGGAATCAAAGGATTTCCAACCCTCTCATATAGGGAGCCAGTTATAAGGCTCCCACTCATTCGTGGTCCTATCGAGCACAGATTATTTGATGAAACAGGACTGAAGAAAGAAAAGGATTACACACGCCGGAGAGCAACAGGAAGAAAGAATAATGGTTTCTCGTCCCTAGAAGAAAGATTGCACAAGTTGACCTTCGTTCAAGATTAGACACGTGTGTTTTGTGAAAAGTGCGTTATGTGCTAGTAAGCGACAGCGGTAATTAAATTGGATACTTGAAAAACATTTGGTGAGGTTAAAACTCTTTCTATATTTTCTTTTTCTATAGTTACTGCATGCACGTAATTTATATTGATAGACATTTGTCTCGACTTTTATTTGTTTATTAATATTTATATTAACTAATGGCTTTGATTTGACAACAGATCTTTCTTCTCAATATCGCTAAAGATAGCTGACAATTATTTATTATACAGATTGTCTCACAGCCCGCTCTCACGAAAAATATTTATTTATCACTCTAGTAAAAATACTCTATTAAAATTAAAATCGCGTCTTAGTTAAAAAAGACATTTACACTAAACAAAATCATTCACTCTTATTTCTCGCTCAGCATATATTTGCAAATAAATTCACTTTAAATAAAAAATGGAAGCTTTAAAGAAAAAGCGCAAATCACTTAAAGCATCAATTACACGTATCTCAGAATGGTTTATAGCCAATAAAGACACAGAAAACGAAATACTTGATTTTGAAAATTGGAAAGAAAAACTTTTTAATTTTTTCACACAATATGAACAAACTCAATTAGAAATCGAACAGACTGATGATAGCGACCAACAATCAGCTGATCGAGCAAATGTTGAAGAAAAATACTTCAACACACTCAAAGGTTTGCAAAGAAAAATAATAGAATTAAATTTAACAGAAAATAAAGCACCTAGCTCAAATAATAATGCTGTTTCCAGTGCGAGGCTGCCTGAAATTAGCATGAAAACCTTTACCGGCAATTTCTCAGAATTCAATGAATTTTTTCAACTATTTGAAACTCTGATTACAAACAATTCAAGTTTAAATAATGTACAAAAGTTTATATATTTCAAATCCTTCCTCAAAGGAGAACCTTTAAACTTATTTTGCTATCGCTATAAAAACCCTAAAAGAAAGATATGATGACAAATCACGAGTGATTAGTACTCTTATAAAAAAGCTGTTAAAGTCTCAATCTCTAGTTAAATGCACTCCTCAGGTACTAAGAGATTTTCTTGTACACACGAAGCAAACGCTTCAAGCTCTTAGTAATCTCGAAGTTCCAATTGAACATTGGGACCTCCTTTTAATAGAAATATTTTTAGAAAAAATAGATTTTGCTTCTCACAAGGCTTTTGAATATGAAGTAGGTTCTAAGAATGTTCCAACACTCAAAAAATTTTTTGAATTTCTAGAAAAAAGATGTGATGTTTTAGAGAAACTTAATTACACTGAAACTCAGTCAAAGTTTAATAATAAAGTCACTCAAAAAACTGCTCATATTTCCACTATAAATAATAATAAATCTAGCTATGAAAATTGCATATTTTGTAAACAAACTGGTCATAAAATATATCAGTGTAACTTATTTAAAGACACAAATTCTCGAGAAAGGTTTAATTTTGTAAAGCAAGCACAGCTTTGCAGAAACTGTTTTGGCACTAAACATTTTACTGATAAATGCATCTCTAAATACACATGTAAAATTTGCAAAAAAAAAGCACAATACACTTCTGCATGAAGAAAATAATTTTTCTCACACTCATGAAAATAATTTATTCTCTCCCACTCGAAGCAATCAAAGTGCTTCAAATTCACATGATGGTAATCAAAGTCACGCCAATAGGCAACAATCACGCTTTAATGCACCACAAACCTCTCAATCGTCCGCAAGTATACAAGGTGATTCACAAACTCGCCATAGTGCACCACATATCTCTCAAAGTCATTTTCATGCTCCTCAAAGGAGTAATAATGCCCAAGTTACTCAAACAATTAATTCTCCACATTCATATAATGAATCACCAAACACTTCTACTCACTTAAGCACTCAGATAAATGAAAATTGTCTACTCTCAGACACGCAAAGTCAAAATTCATCTTGCATCTCTTCTCTCTCCACTTTCAATCCAAAAAACGAAGTTTTGCTAGCCACAGCGCTGGTAACAATTTACTCTAAAAGTGGACAACCTGTACACGCAAGATGTCTTCTCGATAATAGATCTCAATCGAGCTTTGCAACAAAGGATTTAGTAAATAAACTAAATTACTCTACCACTAATAAAAGATTACAAATTTCCACAATCTCTCAAAATTGTTCCATCTCAAATGAAATGGTAAACATTGAATTTTTCCCATATAAAAACAATGATATGAAATTTGAAGTATCATGTGCAGTTTTGGATAATATTACGTGTAAAATACCTCAGGTACCTCTAGATCGTAGCAAAATAAAAATACCAGCTGGCATAAAGCTCAGTGATCCCTCTTACTCCTCCCCAGGGAGAATCGATCTCTTATTAGGTGCAGAAATTTACTGTGATCTATTAAAGGATGGTTTAATTCATATTGGAGCAGGTCTTCCAGTGCTTCAAAACACTCATTTAGGATATGTCATGTTCGGTAACTTATCTCCACAAGTTTCATCTAAGAAAAAGATGCACTCTCACTCAAACTGTAACTATTCACACTCGAATCATATTTCTTTATTTGTTCAATCTCACACTGAAGAAGAAAATATAAATAATCTTCTCCAAAGGTTTTGGGACATTGAAGAAGTTCCCGAAATAAAGCATTTAAGTCCTGATGATGAAAAGGCTGAGAAAATATTTAAAGCCACAACACAAATCCTACCGAATGGACAGTTCCAAGTAGATTTACCCCTATGCACGCCTAATGAAAATAATAAATTGGGCGACTCTTTCCAAATGGCGCGAAGGCGATTTCTAAATTTGGAGAACAAATTCTCAAAAAATGATTCTCTTTACAAACAATATAAATCTTTTATAGATGAGTATGTTGAATTAGGACATGCAAAATATGTTCCGTTGTCTCTGCAGAATGTACACTCAGAAAACAAATATTTCTTGCCTCACCACAGTGTAGAAAAAGACACTTCTCTCACAACTCGTTTGCGCGTAGTTTTTGACGCATCCATGAAAACCACTTCTGGTTTTAGCCTTAATGATATTATGTTAAAGGGTTATACCACACAACCAGAACTATTTGACACTTTAGTCAACTTTAGACTCTTCAAGTATGTATTCACATCTGATATAAAAAAGATGTTTAGACAAATCAGAATAAACCCCAACCAAACTTTCTTATTAAATATTTTGTGGCGCAACTCTCCCTCGGAGCCGTTAAAATGTATACAACTGGAAACGGTTACCTATGGAACAAAACCAGCTACCTTCCTTAGCACACGATGTTTAATTGAACTCGCAAACATGCATAAGGAAGAATATCCTCTCGCTCATGATATGCTCATTAATTTTTGCTATATTGATGACATACTATATGGTACAAATAGTATTGAAACACTCACACTTGCGCATGAGCAAATCACTGCACTGCTACAAAAGGCAGGCATATCTCTTCACAAATGGTGTTCAAATTCACCACAATTTTTAGAAAATATTTCACAATTTTCAACTGACTCCACGTATGTCATATCTCCAGAAAATCATTCTAATAAAATATTAGGTCTTTGTTGGTACTCTAAATTAGATAGTTTCTCTATTTCAGTACCAGAAATCGAAATAAAAGATTCCTACACTAAGAGACAAAGGCTCTCGATAATCGCAAGTTTTTTCGACCCCAAGGGATTAATTAATCCTGTAATAGTAACTGCAAAAATAATAATGCAAAAAATTTGGCTTTCAAAAATTCAGTGGAATGAAAGTTTAGACTCTACACTCTTAAATGAATGGTTAAATTTTCTCAAACATATTTCAGCACTAAAACATTTAAAAATTCACAGACCTTTTTTTATTGAAAATTATATATGTAGTATACAAATACACGCATTTTCCGACGCTAGTGAAAAGGCATACGCCAGCTGCATATATATTAGAGTTACTTATAGCTCAAAAAATGTCTCTTCCACACTCATCACCTCTAAAAGTAGGGTAGCTCCAATAAAAACATTTACTTTACCTAAGTTAGAACTTATGGGTGCTGTTTTATGCAGCAAACTCACTAAAAGAATAGTTGAAATTCTAAATAATAAATTAACTCAAATAGACTCAATAAACTGCTGGACGGACTCAGAAATCGTACTTGCTTGGTTAGGCTCACATAGCTCGAGATGGTCACAGTTTGTTGCAAATAGAGTTTCTGAAATACAAGGAAACCCACAATTTAAGTGGCGATATATAAAGTCAAAACAAAACCCCGCAGATATTGCGTCAAGAGGCATGTCTGCTCCTGAACTTCTAAACTCAAAATTTTGGTTTCAAGGTCCCTCATTTCTACTTAATTATGACTTAGATTTAACTTCTTATGATTCAAAACCAAATGTAAGTAAAATACCCGAGGAAAAGAAAATAGTTCATCTAGCACAAGAAAGTCCAATAAGTTTCATTGAAAATTTATCTCTCAAATTTTCAAACTTCTCAAAACTACAACGCAGTATCACACTTATTCTCAGGTATATTCACAATTTCAAGTTTCCAAATGAAAAATATGTTGGACCCTTCTCTGTTTCAGAATTAAAAAATGCTGAAAATTTAATAATAAAACTTTTGCAAAAGACACACTTTTTTCGAGAATTTTCTTGTCTTGAGAATAAGGAGATAATTTCAAATAGAACAATTTTAAAACTTAACCCATTCATAGATAATCAGCAAATGATTCGTGTAGGTGGTCGTCTAAGGTACTCAGACGTCCAATATGAACAGAAGTACCCATTACTTCTACCCTCTCATAATCACATAGTAAAATTAATGCTGCATAGAGAACATATAAGATTATGTCATGCAGGCCCTCAAAATACTCTTTCCAATTTTCGTTTAAGATATTGGTGTCTAAATGGTCTCAAAGAAACTAAAAGAATAATTAATAAATGTCACGATTGTTTTAAATTTAAAGCAAAGACAGCCACACAGTTAATGGCTGATTCACCACAGAAGAATCTTGAAGTTAACGACTTAGTTCTATTAAAGGAAGATAAAGTTCCACCCCTACACTGGCCATTGGCAAGAATTGTTGAATTGTTTACTGGTAAGGACGATAAGGTCCGTAGTGTTAAAATAAAGACTAGAGATGGATATTTTAACAGACCCATTACAAAACTCTGTCCTCTTCCTGTGGACAAAGTAGAAAATTAAAATTTTAAATTTTGTCACATTTATATGTATTACTCTAGTTTAGGAATAGTTATTTCTTAAATTACATTTAAGTTAAGTTTGCTTACTTTCTCAAATCACTCTTTCTTTCGTTTTGAAGTAAATACTTCAACGCGGGCAGCCTATGTTCCAGAAATGAACATATCCTTTTAAAATATAAAATAAAAATATAGTTCTTTACACTTTTCTTAGTGTAGAATAAGTAAAATAGTCACTTTATGAAGTTTGCTCGGAATACCCGACTGGTTGGCGCCACCACAACCTCTTAAATAGTTTTCACACCTAAATACAAGAGGGGTAATCTACACTTTTACGCACCAAATTTTATTTTATTAGTTCGTTGTCACACGCCCTTGAGGCAAGTGCATTTTAAAAACACTCTCAATTCATATATAAAATATTTCTCCACGCCGAAATCGGGCATTTTTCTCATAAATACGATTTTCTCTTTTACGTGTGATAAAGAAAGAATTATTTGATACTGTATAGTCAGCTAGAGCCGTGTTGAGGCTTCTTTACTCTAAAAATAGTTAATTATAAGTCGATAAACTAAAGGTGATTTTATTTCTCTGGAGTTATATTTGCTCATATTAACAATCCTTATCCTTCAACGGTCACTGAAGAACCAAACCTATGGAGATACATCCATTCACAAGTCCTTTGAAGTAAGGCTTGGAATCAAAAGATTTCCAACCCTCGAATATAGGGAGCCAGTTACAAGGCTCCCACTCAATATTGAACTCGTTAGATGAGACAGATGAAAATGATGCCACGAATTTTTTGGAGGGAATATACTCCCCTTGCCACTCGTTGTTTTTAACACCTGTTAGTGATACTGAAGTTAGAAATACATTATACAGCTTGAAAAACTTAAAATGCACTGATTTTTACTTCTTAAACAAACAATTAGTGATAGAAACTCTGGATATTATTATCGATAAACTGGTCATACTTTATAATCTTTGCCTTATCGAAGGAATTTTTCCCGATGTATTAAAAGTAACAAAAGTGTTACCACTACTCAAAAAAGGATCTCCAGAAGAAATTGAAAATTATCGCCCTATTTCTATTATTCCCATTCTTGGTAAAATTTTTGGAAAGTATTTTGAATAACCGCTTAATAGAGTACATAGAAAAGTACAAAATACTTAATTGTAATCAATATGGCTTCAGAAAAAAATGCAGCACTACTCAAGCAATTCAGGAAATTGTAAGGGAAGTAGTTGATGGCCTAGAGAGAGGCCACTTCGTGTCTTTAACATTGTGTGACTTATCTAAGGCTTTTGATTGTGTCTCACACACTTAACTTTTAGACAAAATGCACAAATATGGCATAAGGGGAAATGCTCTTAATTTATTTCGATCGTATTTAATAAACAGAAAACAGGCCGTTTTTTTAAATAATAACTACTCCAATTTTCACAATGTTGAACGTGGAGTTCCCCAAGGGTCTATATTAGGACCTACATTTTTTCTTCTATATCTCAACGATATATTTCATTATACCCACCCCTTAAGGTGTATATGTTTTGCAGATGATACAACCGTTATTAGTACCGACCAGAATCAATATAATTTAAATAACAAAATAGGAAACGATGTGCTTAAAATTAAAAACTGGTTTACACATAATAAACTAAAACTAAACGAGGATAAAAATCAAAATATAGTTTTCAGTTCAGATCGAAGACACATTTTTGGATATAGCATCAAATTGTTAGGGATTTTTATGGATGACAACTTAGATTGGGGCATCCATATAGACAACTTAAGTTCTAAACTCGCCAGTACAATATTTGTAATGCGTAACCTGGTTTATTTGGTACCTAAAAGTACCCTTAAAATGTGTTACTTTTCATTGTTTCATAGTCATATACAATATGGAATAGCTGTTTGGGGCAACTCTGGTCATGCCGACAGAATATTTAAATTACAAAAGAAGGTGGTGAGGATACTTGCTGGAGCGGATTTAAGGGATCATTGTAAACCATTATTTTTGAACATGGGTATTATGCCTCTACCTTCGCTTTATATGTATGCAACACTGTTGGAAATTCACGATAATAAAAATAAGTTTACTATAAACTCCCAATTACATGATCATCTAACAAGATCGAGGGATTTAATTAGGTCACAACGATTCAGACTATCAAAGAGCACAAAGAATTCAATTGATATTCACTTGTATAACTATCTGCCTAACGAAATAAAAATTCTGTCTCCACCACTGTTTAAAAATAGGATCAGAAAGCATTTTTTAACATATTGTTTTTACTCAAAGACAGAATACCTCAATACACCTTTATAACGTGTACCCAGTTTGGTCAGAATACTGTCGATTTACTATCTACATATCACATTGTATTATTGCTATTAAAATGTACTAAGTTTTATGTATTAGTTTCTTTAGTCATCGATTCGGGAATATTCTTAATTATTTGCACATTTTTGTTACTTCCATATTTCAAAAATTTTTTATGTGACAGTTTAGGTTTGTTTTTTTTTTTTTTTTTTGGTTAGAGATTTTTTTTATCTTAAATTTTTAATTTTAATTCTTCTGCTAATACTTACATATGTATATTACTTTAGCCAATATGGTTAAGTTAATTTTAAGTTTACATTATTATATCTTTTATTGTATTTTTATACGGACTTCAAACTTTATGTAAAGTGGTTAATAAACGTTCTAAATCACTGCGAAGAGAGCCAGGACCCACCCGAAAGTGGAAAAAAGATGGTACAGTGGTACAGTAGGCAGTACTGAAGAGTAGCGGGAAGCTGCTTTCTATGTTTTCTGTATTTTAAAAATGTAAATAATATTTTTAAAATGAAATAAAGTAATTTTATTATTTATTTATTATTTAAACACATTATATACGTTATAATAATTGAATAAATTATTAGGTTTGTTCCTAATGTACCTGCTAACGTATCAACAAGCTAGTATAGTACAGTATAGAAGTATAAAAACTTCTCATAAATAAAAAAATGTCTATTTGTCTATCAGTCAAGCAAAAATCTGGACTCATCTGTTAATATCACATTTCGTAATGTTCCCTAACGAAATATAATCGGCTACGCGATGTTTACTGGAGAATTCGGATCCTTTAGTGTAGTGTTCTAACGATTTTTTTACAAACATTTACATTTCTGATATGTTAAAGATTGTTTCTGACCTGTATAGCAGTTGAATGCCGATTTCTTAGTGCTGGAGACATTATAAAACGGTCGTCCCGATTAGTAGTTCTTTTCTGGGGATTTGGAAATCTAAAAGACCCAATTTTATCATGCATTAATTTTACAGAATTAGGCTTAATATGTTGTTTACTTTAAATTGTCCCCTATGGTGTTTTTATCATATTTTCATATTTAATAATTTCAAATAAAAATAAAATAAATTTTTCTTTCTTTATTTAACTTAGATTCATCAACTTACATTTTATTAACTATTTTGTCTAACTATTTTGTTAAATATCAAATTTACATACATTAAGTAATTGGTTTTTGATTGACTTGTTTAGTAAAATTTTTTACTTGAAACTGATTCATAGAATCTTTTTCATTCACAGTTCCAAATGCTATGAACCTTGGACTGTGGAAGTTGAGTTAATCTTCACCTGTTGGCTGGCTAACCAGTCACAACGTAGACTTTATAATATATGATATTTTGGATTGACCTCACACGCTTTGTTCTTTGGTTTACTAAACCAATCACTGGGGGGAAAATGGTGATCTTAACCACCTTTTCCTTTCATTTTTTGGCTTTTTAATGACAAGTTGTAACCCAAATTTATCATATTCTTTAAATGTACCGCTCTATTGCACTAGAAGCTATTTCGCCTTGCTGTTCTGTCATATTTTGATCTCAAGGCCACTGTCTTTTCACGTTGTTGGCGTGGATGCTACACCTGTTAATTCATTTACCTGCGGCACCTGCGAAGTAAGCTAAAGACTGGTAACTTCATTTTTACTTTTAAATACTATATTTTAATCTTAACTAATTCAATAGTGTTACCTAAAGTCAAAATTAAATTTAACTGATAATAAATATTGTTGGAAGTGCATCTCATAATCTTTCTAGTTCTCTACATATCAATTTTAATGTTTTTTACTTAAGTTTTTTATAATAATTTTTTATATACATGTATGATTATCACATGGTCTTTTGTTGTGCTAAGTCTGTTAATTTGTAAACTGTACCTAGTTTCAATTAATTGTTTATACAACTTTATCTCTAAATGTCCAGTATCGTAAGCTTTTTCACACATTTAATATCATTGACTGCTACATGTCTTTGTAAGGTAACACACATGTTATAACTTCTCTATGGATGTTTGGTTTTTCATATTGTTCTTTTTAGATGAACTGATGATGCTTTCTGAGCAGAAAGCGAAACGTCTTTAATAAATAGATAAAGTAGCCACCTTCTTTGTCTTTTATTTCTCCACTTTGACCGAAAAACCCACCACTCTTCAAGTGTTTCTTAGTTTATATATACATATATACATATATATATATATATATATATATATATATATATATATATATATATATATATATATATATATATATATATATGTATATATATTGTTATAATTCATTTTATCCGCCAAAGATAAAATTAAAATTACTAAATAGACCATCTAAATAAATTTTCAAGATATCCTGGAGAGTTGTTATGCTATGTAAAAATACAAAATAATATTGGTTTGCTCTTAATATTTCAAAGTATAAAATATTATAATTCAAATAATTCACCTAATAAACTATAAAAGATATTTCGAAGAAATGAAAGTCCATTATCTTTGGATTACCTGTAGTAAACAAAATTTAAAGATATGCAAAAATTATTTTCTTTGTAAAATATATTTGAATGAACGTAGTGAAATAATGGAACAATGGGAGAGTGGATTTTCCAAAGAGACTTGTACGCGGATACGGTGAATAAGACAATAGAATCGAAATATTTAAAATGCATAATTCTCCGTTAGTTTTTAAGAATTTGTAGAACCAATTAGCATGTTAATAGTATTTAGGAAATTTATAATTGTAGGTAAAATTGTTTGTTTGTTATCTAAATGGTTGATGGCGATACGTATGACGAACTGTAATTGGAGGAGATAAAAAAAGGTGGGATAGCTATGTACGGATGAGAGTTTAGCTAGATTTTTGAGGGAGAAAAGATAATCAGTTGTTTTCCAAGGGTGCAAGGCAAACAGTCGTGTTTTTTTGGCGGTTCCCAAGTGATAGTAAGCATTAGAAGTGAATGTTTGTGAGTTTTCGTGGACTAAGTGTATCCTGACGGAAGCTGATCCAGTAAAATATTGTAAGTCGTACTTTTCTACTTATATATTCCAAGAGTCACTGTTCAGGCCGGAACGAGAGATTCAGTTTATCGAGAGGAGAAGAGGCTATCGTCTTTTGAACGATACGTGCATCTGAAGGAGATCATTGAAGACGAGAGGGTCGCAATAATTTGTTGTAAGATTGCGGATTACCTAGGGAACTGCGAAGAATAGATAGTGTAGGCTACCAGGAACAAGGATTTGGACAACTCATCTTCAGAGAGATAGTTTTTTTTACCATTCGTCAGTTTTTTCGTTATCAACAAAGTTTTTTTAATTGCTTCAGAAAAGATAGAAATATTTATCAGGAGATATAGAACAACAATTTTGATTTGAAATTTTAATTTATATAGTATATAACATTAATTTTTGAAGGTTCACGTACGTAGAACAAAATTTTGATAATCATTGTATGAGCTATTTTTTGTTTAAGATATTTGAGTGTGAATTTTATTTCAATATATAATTTTGTATCATATATGACTATTATTCCGATATTCCTTAGACCTTACCTATCATATGTAAAGCATAGATATTGAAGCACGAATATAACCCTGAGATAAGAGAATTAAATAGTGTGATAAAATCATAATTGCATCATTTAAATAAGTTTAATTGATTAATTAATTAGCTAATTAATTGTTTGGCGCACCTCTGACTTTTAATATCACATTAACATATATATATATATTATATATATATATATATATATATATATATATATATATATATATATATATATATATATATATATATATATATATTAGAAGTGATTATTTCGACCAAAAAATAATTTATAAATACGTTCAAATTATCGGGTATAGTGGTCTATAATAAAAATCTTTCTTTTTTCTAAATTACTCAATATTTCGCTATTTATTTAAAAGCTTCGTCAGGAGTAAACTAAAAATAATTTGAACATTACAAAAAATGGCGTACAAATACATTTTAAAACACTTACAGAATTTAAAAGATTTCGCAAATAAAAACTGACATTGAAGTATTTGAAATATTGAATGTCAAGATTAAATTGTCTTAAGCACGTTCGTTACAGCTATACGATAAAAAATTAAAACTATTTCAAATGTAAAAATAAAAATAACAATAAAAGAAAAGTTAGAAGAATAATATTTATTTGATGATTTATTAAGGTTAGTTGTTATTAAGATGAATGTTGGCTATTTTTAATATTTATAAATTTTGTTCAATGTGTTACAATATATGTTACTTAACTGTCCAGTGTCCGTTTTATAATTTAAAGTGTTTTTATTTTTATTAATGTAATACATTTCAAGAAATAATCTACTTTTGTAGTTATCAGTCTGTGCCAAAATGTGAGCTTTGTTATAGTCTAGCATATGACCAGTGTTTTCATAATGTTCAACCACTGCGCAAGTATTTTTTCTCAAGCGGCAATCACTTTTATGTTGTGTGATGCGTTGTTTAAGACAATTTAATCTTGACATTCAATATTTCAAATACTTCAATGTCAGTTTTTATTTGCGAAATCTTTTAAATTCTGTAAGTGTTTTAAAATGTATTTGTACGCCATTTTTTGTAATGTTCAAATTGTTTTTAGTTTACTCCTGAGGAAGCTTTTAAATAAATAGCGAAATATTGAGTAATTTAGAAAAAAGAAAGATTTTTATTATAGACCACTATACCCGATAATTTGAACGTATTTATATATATATATATATATATATATATATATATATATATATATATATATATATTATTGGAAATGTGTTTCATAAAATCTAATACGTCTTGTATAAATAAAAAGTCAGACATAGATAAATTGAGCAACATTTATTGTTACTTACTGACAAAACATCAAAAATAAAATAAAGATTTACTTTTACATATACACACCATAATACACCTGCATACAAAACATGTTGCATACTATCAAGACAGGTTTAATATACTACTTCCATTAATATAATAGCAAGAACTCCTAATTACTTTTTAATCACACTATTTTTATTTTTGCTTTTTTTCTGTTCTCTATGGATCAGTCAAAACACACCATTAAAAGATGTCACTAACAAAATTTTAACTTTACAACTAAATTTTAAAATGTATTTTGTCCATTATTTTACATGTTATATTTTATATGTGTGTTTTTAATGTTGAGTGTCGTAGCTTTATATAAATAATCTCAACGACTAGTAAGTTGTAATGACAATTTGAGATATGTTGTAAATATTTACACTTTCTTCTAATTACAGTGTCTTGAAGAAGGAATAAAAGAATTCCGAAAGCTCGACCAAAAGTCAAAAGAGTGTCTCTATAACATCCCGGCCAAACCTACTGACTGCAGCCCTAATAAACTGTGTTGTTTGTATATATATATATATATATATATATATATATATATATATATATATATATATATATATATATATATATATATAGATAGATAGATAGGTAAAAGTATAGGTAAAAGTTTATGGTTGGTATGGACCTTAAGTGAGTATGCAACCTGTGTTGCAATGTGTTGTATATGTTACCTACCCTGTAGGTCGCTCTGCGTCCTGTATTATTGGTGATCTTGTGCCATGCGTCCTACTAAAAAGGGCCATACGGATTATTAGTTTTTTTTTAACTTAAGAGGTTATAACGCTTCATGTTTTTGTTTTTTTTTATCTAAGTCTTGTAAATCTTCAGTTTGTTCATGTAAGAACAGTGCTTAATAAATACCTGTTAACATTGAAAATCCATTCTTTCCCTAAGTAAAATAATTTAACGAACTCAACAATAATTAAAGGGGAAAAATAACAACATGCCCCCCTTACAAATTGGCGCCCAACGTGGGGCATTATTTTTCTTTTGTGAAAGTTAAGTTCAGTGTTACTTAATTGTGTGTTTCGTTCGGAAGTGAACAAAATCTGTTCTGGACACTGGTTGGTTTTCAGTTCCTCAACCGTAGTAAAAAGACTTCAGTAGTGGACACTGGTTTGTTTTCAGTTCCGCAGTATTAGTAAAGACTTTAAATCGTTATTAGATACTGTTGTCTCAGTTCTCTACGCGATTAACTCTTTCTATAAACTGTTTATGCTTGTCCGATCAGGAAATAAAGTTACAAACATGGCTCAGAAAGGTGAAACAGTTCAACAAGTAGTGATAACCCAAGACATGCTCCAGAGCTTAATTACAAGTCTACAAGTTATTAACAATCAAGCCCAAACTATAAGTACTTCCAATTCTAACTTCTCAGAATGTAAACATCGGTTTTCGGGAAAACCAAATGAAGATGTCGAGGCATTTATTGATGCCATTACGGTGTATAAAGACTGTCTTAATATTTCTGATCATCACGCGTTAAAAGGATTGTCTATGCTTTTAATTTATTCAGCTGCAACGTAGTATCAAGGGGTTAAATAATCCATTCAAACGTTTGATGACGCTATAGAAAGTCTCCAGCATGCATACGGTTCTCCAAAGCCGGCGTATTTAGTTTATCATGAACTTTTCGCGGTCGAACAAGGTCACAATGAAAAAACCGACGTTTTTGTCAGCAATTCGTTGTTGTCACGTCTTCAAGGCGCATCCACCATTTCGGAACATGCTCAACTTAATATGGTATTTGGATTATTAAATGCATCTATTAGAGATAAGGTAAGGAGAGAATCTATATCTAATTTTAGAGAACTTGTTGAAGCAGCTCGCGTTGTAAAACAATCGCTCCATATTTTTAAAAGCGTTCCGAATATTTCCGTACATAAAACAGAAAGTAATTCAAGTAGTACCCGAAAATCAAAACAATGTTCTTATTGTAAGAATTTTGGACACCAAAGGGACGACTGTCGTAAACTAGCATCCCGCAGTAAACAAGAACCTTTTTCTACTTCTTTAAGTAACAACAGTACAAAGCAACCTTTTTCAAATCCCAACGTTGCCAATATCAACGAAAATTCCCAGATTTTCTGCTACGGTTGTAAAAGCCCAGGTTTTATTAAATCAAATTGTCCCAAGGGTAGTAAACGTACTGACAGGTTATGTTTCAACTTCGGCTGAATTTCTTTGCGCTTCTCTGCAATCGCCAGATTCTTCGTCTCAGATTCAGTCACATTTAAGCCCGTTGGCTCCAATTACTATCGAAGATCATCATGGTTGTTGTTTTCTTGATTCAGGTGCCGAACGTAGCATCGCCGGTGCTACACTTCGAGAAATTTTACTCAAAGATAAAATTCCCTATAGTACCAAATCTATGCTTATGACTTTGGCTAATGGCAAAACTAGTTTAGTTAATGCTCTTTTCTTTCAGGTTAATGTCATACTTCAAGGTAGAAAACATTCATTAACTTTATGCTCTGTACCTGATCATGTACAAAGTAGAACAATTCTAGGTTCTGATTTTCTTAGGTCAGCTAATATCATTCTTGATATACCACGTGATTGCTGGTATTATGGTGATGAATTGTCTGTACGCTATCCGTTTTCATCTGAATCATTTATATCTGATCTCGATAAATTCTGTTCATTTGGCTCGAGTTGGATTAAGAGAAGATGAAGCCATTTCTCTTGATCCAACAGAAAAGTCTGAAATTAATGACCTTTTGTCTAAACATGATAATGTTTTTTGTCCAAGCAAGGAGCCTACGCCTTTTGCCGAACATTATTTAACTTTAACTGATGAAAATCCAATCGCTGTTCACCCATACCGAATGTCTGAGATTAAAAAAGCACAGCTCAAACAAGAGCTTGATACACTTCTTACTGATGGAACCATAAAGGTGTGTGAATCCCCATATGCTTCGCCTGTAGTACTGGTTCCGAAGAAGGATGGCGGAACTCGTCTTACAGTAGATTATCGTAAGTTAAATGCGATCACTAGACCGTGTGTCTATCCGCTACCGAGAATAGATGATCTGTTACATGCGACGAAAGAAACACGTTACATGTCAACACTAGATTTGAAGTCTGGTTATCACCAAGTTTCTGTTAAATTTGAAGACAGAGACAAGACGGCTTTCATTTGCCCCTTTGGCACATTTTGCTATACTCGCATGCCTTTTAGACTGCGCAAGGCACCTTCCACTTTTCAGCGACTTATTGACAAATTTCGCTCTGGTTTACCTAATGTTCGTATACTTGCTTACCAAGACGACTTAATTATTCTATCCGCTACATTTAGTGAACATCTCGAGCAAGTATTATCTCGGCTAACAATATTTAAATTACATTTAAATCGTTCAAAATGTAATTTCTGTTGTATTTCTGTCCTTTACCTAGGTCATGTAATCACTTCGTCTGGTATAAACCTTGACTCAAATAAGGTTGCCAGTATTGTCAACCGACCTATTCCGAAATATGTCAAAGAGCTAACTTCATTTCTACAAGCATGTTCTTGGTTTAGACGTTTTATTGAAAATTTCGCTGACATCAGCAAACCTCTATCCAATCTTCTTAAGAAGAATGCTCGTTGGACTTGGACCACAAACCGAACTCAAGCTTTTGACCAACTTAAAATTCTTCTGTGCTCTAGCCCTATACTAAGACAGGCTGATCCTAACCTACCCTATACTCTTAGAACCGATGCTAGTTCTTACGCATTGGGAGCTTGTTTACTCCAGGGGGAGGGATCCGAGGAGAGACGGAATACGCCAGTCGTCTCCTAACAAAGTCTGAACAGAACTAGTGTACTACTGAACTTGAGGCCTTAGCTGTCGTGTGGGCAGTAAATAAGTTCAGGGGATATATAGAAAATTCTCAAATCAAAATACAAAGTTATCACCAGCCTCTAAAATGGTTAATGTCCCTCAAATCTCCGTCTGGCCGACTCTCGAGACGGGCCCTGTCATTGATGGCCTATGACTTAAAAATAGATTATACTCCTGGACGTTTAAATGTCGTAGCTGATATGCTATCCCATCCACCAATTGAAAATATTGATGTTAATCTTGTCCAAGTTGACTTACCTCAACAAACTGCCAGTGATTTGAGAACAGAACAACTGAATGATCCCGATTTGAGAAAGATCGTCGAATCTTTCGAAAACCCAGATACCAATTCCGTTGATTATAAAAGTTGGTCTGAACTAGGATATTTTACGATGCAAGGTATTCTTTACAGATACACCCCTGATTTGGACATCGGAGAAGCACAGCTGGTCGCTCCAAAGTCCCGCATACAAAATATACTTAGTGATTACCATGACGCACCCTTAGCTGGACATTATGGTGCCGAACGTACCTATCAACGAATCGCTAGTAGATATTATTGGACTGGTAGCGTAAAACAATAATAGATTATGTAGCGAAGTGCCTGGATTGCCAACGGTATAAAGCATCTAATCTAAAACCAGCAGGACAGTTTCAAACGCCTGTTCAATCTCAACGCTTCGAAACCATGTCTATCGATCTATTCGGTCCACTTCCAGAGACATCTGACGGATACAAGTGGATCTATGTTATTAAAGATACCGCGAGTAAATGGGTGGAAATATTTCCTCTTAAAGCAGCTACTGCCGAGAATTATGCCCGCTGTTTGGTTAACGAAGTAATCTTAAGATATGGTTTACCCAGACGCGTTATTAGTGATAACGCTACACAGTTTGTTAGTGCGGTCATGCAACAAGTAGCGCACTGTTTAGGTTTTAAACAAACCCTAATTCCGGTTTATTGACCAGCCGCAAATCCTGTAGAACAGAAAAATCGTGATCTAAAGCACTCGAGTAACATTGAAAATCCATTCTTTCCCTAAGTAAAATAATTAAACAAACTCAACAATAGTTAAAGGGGAAAAATAATAACATACCCCCCTTACACTGTTTAAAAAGAGAGAGATACACTGTTTAAAAAGAGAGAGATATATTAGGTCCGCCCTTTATGTCGCCGAACATGCATGCGTGGATATAATAAAAAAGGGGAAGTTCAACGTTGCCAAACTTTTGGTTTTATTTGACCTGTTGTCTTTTTAGTATTTGAACAATGTTCCAAAATAATCAAATTTGGGCGAAATGGATTTAAATGGCAGCTTACTGTTTTTTATTACGAATATGCTACAATTTTACTTTACAATAAGTGTAATATAACATTTTGATTTCCACTTCGGAAATCGTTTTATATAAATAAAATTTATTAATGATTCGTATTTTAAATACGATTTCCGAATTAAAAATCTATATATCAAAATAAGCTTATTTTAAAGTCACATTGTGCCTTATTCCCAATATAAAATAATAAACTGCATATAACTCCACAATAAAAAAAACTTCATACAAAATTATTTGGCAACGTATGTCTGGTCAAAGCACCGAATCAGAGTAGGGACACAGGTAATGAGTAGAAGAGTTGGTTCGTTGACGTTTTTATGGTTAAGAGCGTAGGCGCAAAATTTCGGGCCAATGCTTTTTAAATGCATTCATTTTTTTCGAATCCTGAGAAAACTAATAAATATTTTTGAAAAATATAAAGGCAGAATAAAAGAATACATTATTACCGAGGGCCGAAAGTCCCTGAAAACTTCTATAATGTTGATTTTATTAAGTTACAGGGGTGAAAAATAAGAGAAAATTTAGTGTGATTTTTAATTTCAAATATCTCATTCAAAAAAACTTTTTGTTTATTCTAAGGGACTTTCGGCCCTCGGCCGAAATATACACCATCAAAAATACACCATATATCAAAAATACACCAAGTCATGTTTATCGGTTTCTTTTTCTTGTACGGGTTGATTTTCAATAGTACAATCTTCTTGTTCTTTAATTATAGAAGTAACCAACTTCTTAAATATTTCTTTTGTTTTTTTAGCTTCATTTTTATCAGAAAATCCCTGCACTTTAAATCGTGAATCCATAAATGTACATAATGACAATGTGCCACTCTGGTCTATCCCTCTAAATCTTTTTGCTAAACCTGATATTAGTAATTGTACTACGTCGGATACTATGGATGTAAGGTTACCGTTTGCTAAAATTTTATTGCTAGATTCTTGGAGGCAGCATATCATAACAATCACTGAACTTTCAAGTATTTTTGGCCACTCATGTTATTTCTTTAATTTGTAACACACTTGTTATTTCTTTAAAAGGCCGTAAAATTTGGGAAAGTTGAGAACAAATAATCCAGTGTTCATTATTTAGATTTGGTCTAAGTCTGTATTAACTAATACCAATGTGGAACGGATTGCCTCTTCGAACTCGGTCATTCTTTTTAACATGTAATAGGTGAAGTTCTACCTAGTTTCCACGTCTTGGATTGGCCGTTTGGGAACTTTGTTATGTTGTAATTGATACTGCCTTTCTGAAGACAACGTACTTTTTTTGAAATGTGTTTTTTGTCGAATTGCCGAAAAAAGGACTTTTTATTTTATCTATTTGTACACGACAGCATTTAAGTGCGTCCTCCGCCAATAAATTTAACGTATGAGAAAAACAATTTAAATGTTTTGATTCCAAAATATCTTTAATAGCTTTGACTATATTTGAGGCATTATCAGTTACTGCAAAATTTACTTTTCATTTTAGACCCGACTGATTAATAATTTCACTAATTTCAAAAGCGATCTTTTCTGAATTATGGTTTCCAGAAAAATGGCAGCAGCCTAATAAAACCTTTTTAAATTCTAAATTTTCGGTTAAATATGGTCCTGTTAATGCGATGTAACTCTCAGTTACTTCAGATATCCAGAGGTCAGTAGTAATTCAGATATTTTCTACTTCTTTAACAACTTGTGATCTAATAATTTGCTCAGTTTTGATATAACATTCCTGAAGTAATAAACCTGACAAAGTTTTTCTTGTTGGCGGTTTATATCCAGGAATCCACCCTGCAAACTTTTTAAAAGCTCGTTCATCAACTATGGAAAACGTATGAAACGAGTCTTTGCATAGGTTTAGTAAATTCATATCTATTTGTTTCTTTTGTTCTAAACTAATATTTTTATTAACGGAAGTATCCATCACCTTTTGACGCTTGGGTGGCGATGGCAGTATGTCAGTACTTGTAGTAGAAGTAGTCGAAACGGACAGAAATACGCCAGGAGAAGTTTCAATCATTGCAATATTCAGAAAGTGGACCATAAAAGCTGCATCTTCTACAAATGCGCATTTTTTGAAAATAAAATTATTATTCTTATATTAGGTCAATAATTTTGACTAAGAAAAAGAATTCTTAATTGAATATTTACAATAAATAAATCCTTTGACGAACTATCAATAAAGATTCGAAATCGAAAATGCAGATCAATCGTAAATCGAAACTCATTCATTAATCAGAATACCTAGTTATAAAAAACAAAAGAAAGAGTTAAGAAGCTGGTTACTTCTATAAAAAAGAAAAAGAAGATTGTACTATTGAAAATCAACCAGTACAATAAAAAGAAAATAATAAAGATGACTTAAGTCCATGGTGTATTTTTGATGAATTAATTGGACATGACTCATCTAAACATACACCTGTATCGAGAGATATAAAAGAAGTTGACATGTATTTGTCTGATGATACATTATCCACAAAAATTTCGAACGGAGATTATAACTGTCCATTACCGTGGTGGAAAAACCATCGCCATGTATATCCTAACTTAACCACTATATTCATAAAATATAGTAGTATTGTAACAAAATCTGTTCCTTGTGAACATATGTTCAAAATCTGGTTTTATTTTAAATAAAAGAAGAACACGGTTAATAAGAAAAGTGAAAAAACTTATGTTTTTAAATGTCCATTTAGACGATTCACGATTTAATAATGTGTAATGTAAATGTATAGCATTTTTCACATAAAAATGCTTGCACGTCCTTCAAGATTTACGAGCTCAGATCCCCACAGCGTTGCCAAAACATCAGAATAGTTAGTAAGTGAGGAATTTTTAAAATGTCAACTATTTGTCAAACTATTATATTAACAGTAAATACACTTAGTTTTAAGACTACTGCAATACACTAAAATACATAAGAAAACCTTTTAATACAACATTATATATTCTACATTTTAAACTTACCTGTTTTAGGGCTGTAATAGTAGAAAGACGTCCCGCCATTATTTCTTGTTCAAAATTATCTATCTTATATGAAAGCTTATCAGCTTTCTACATACTATTTATTTGTTTTGACATAGCACAATCACAATACACAACAATAATTTATTAATATTTATTATATTATGACCAAATTGTGTAAGAAATCAAAACATAAACAAAATTCTTACTCTAAAAAAGCGGCAACACTTTTGCCACAAGCTGAACTGTCAATAAAATTTGAAGTATTCCGGTATCAGTTGCGTACAATTATCTAATCTATTTAATTAAAATTATTATTTTGTGCAATATTAGACTTGAAGAGTTATTTCATAAAATTTATATTATTAATAATAACAAATGTTTTTGGTTATTTAATCAATATAATGATGATAACATTTTTCTGATTATTACGAGATCGAGCAGTTCCGCATGAGTTTCGTATTATTAGCTTTGTTAGAAACATTTGAACTATAAGGTCGAGGTTCTGGAAATTTTAAATACAAGTGTACTCGCTTATTTGAAACTACTGGTAGACAATCAACTAGTTACAGCTTACGAACGGTTCCGATAAAAATGTCAACGACCCACCTCTAGTTTCTTAGCTATATTAAGATCGGAACCAGATATGTAAAATATCTCTGATCGTCTCACTAATAGACAATGTTATTGGAAATTGTTATCTTTGTCTATTCGCTGAAAATATGATTTTATATATGTGTTAGATATCTTGTTAAATTTTACCATACCGACCATAAACTTTTACCCATATATGTATATATATATATATATATATATATATATATATATATATATATATATATATATATATAGTTTTCAGTTTCTTGAACCGTACTATATTTAATATAAAATTAGTATTTCTTGGGTTTAGGTTTATTTAATAAAATATATATTACATGTGGAACTAGATTTTATTTTCCATAGCAATCAACGTATCGGCAGGAAACCCTTGCCTTTATCAAGATTCCAAAATGTACATGTATAGGAACAAACAGTTATTGTAATATATATATATATATATATATATATATATATATGACTTACCAAAAACGGGACACAGACATTAATGGACTGACAAATAAAAGTTGATATCTGATGGTACTGTCATTAGTGTGTAATTATTTTTGTATGAGCGTATCATTGACGATTTCGAAATAAGTAAAGTGGAGATATGTTATGACTTTAAGAGCTTTTAATGGTGTTATATTTATTATTATTTAAATCAGATTGAAATATATTTTATTTCGGTTTTGTGCATCTTTTTTGTCATTTATTGCGTTGGTATTTCTTTTTATTTCTATTGATTCGTATATCTCCCTCTTCTTTTTGTTTTATTCTGTTTTTAAAATTTGGATGTTTTCAAAATCAAATTTATGCTTCTTCTCATTTTCTTCATGTTTTGTGAACGCAGTGACGTTGTTCTTATCATATTTGTGAGAACGAATTCTGGATTGAAGTAGTTGACTAGTTTGACCGATATAGACACCTTCACAGTTAATACATGGTATCTCGTAAACAACATGTGATTTTTTAAGTTTTGGAGTTTGTGTTTTTAGTTTTGTGAAATATTTATTTAAAAGGTTGTTGCCTTTGTGTTCCACTGTTATATTATGTTTGGCTAAAAGATTTGTTAATTGTTCGGATAAACCTTTTATATATGGAAGAGTTCTGTAATTAGTTTTGATACTGTTGGGTTTGTTGTTATTTGTGTTGTTATAAAATTTATTCAATTTATAAAATTTTCAAATCAAGACTTAATAAATATGATATGAAATTGAAAATTTTGTATAATCTATCATACTTTTTTCAAGGTCGAATGGATAATGATCTGATAGGAAAAATATCTCAAACCTTAGTGGATTCTACTTTTATTACATTTATGATTCTGATGAACATCCTACAGAACTTCTAGACTGCTATGCAGAAACAAATAATGAAAACGTAGAGATAAGTCATGACCAGAATGAAATTTTTCATGACAACAATGAAGAAATACCCAATGAAAATATGGAAAGAATCGAAGATATCAAAAATGTACTGGCTGGTACCCCTGCAGAAAATATGTAAGTTGGCGATGAGAACAACGACCCTGATTTTGTAACGAAAGTATTTCAGATTTGCAGCATGGTGAAATAAATGATGATGATACTCGAGACTAAAGCCCGAGAAGAAAACGGTCTACAAAGCATGAAATAAACAAAAATAGATGGAAAAAGAACCAAAATAGTTTAAATAGAGAAAAGGGAAAGTCTTACCAAGGAAATAAAAAGAAAATGGAGGTATTCCTTATTAAAAGAACCATAATCCATAAGAGAAAGTTACAATTATAAATAATTACAAAAAGTAAAAATAAAAAATCCATCCTAATGTGCACTAAAATAAGTGAACCCGAGAGAAGAAGAATTTTCAAGAAGTTCTGGCAATATACTTGGGCCGAAAAGAAGATGTTCGTAAGAAACCATCCATGTGTAAAAAGTACCTCTAAAAAACGAGGCCTGAATGAAGTTTCGAAAAGAATATATTCAAACGAATTCTTCTTAGGTTCCTATAGGCTAAGAATTTGTAAAACAATGTTTTTAAACACCCTTGGTGTGAAGGATTGAGTCATTAAGAAATGAACCAAGATCAGACTAGAGGTAATTATAATTGTGCATAACTTCACAATTTATGATATTAAACGCCAAAAAGGCTTCTGCTACCTGTGGAACGAATCGGAAGGATGGCTCACAAGTAATGAGTTTATGAGTATTATTGTTCATTTCCTAAACCAGCAGGTACATTTGTATAACTTGAAATAAAAAAGCACCGAGGATACTGAAATCATATTATGAAGTATACCAAAACAAAACCGTAACTCAACGTTATCAAATGGTTTATTAAACTTTGCCTTAGATACTGGATTAACGGTAACTCAAAAGTATTTACAAAAAGGTCACACTCAGATGAAGGTGGACAGTGTCCACTCCGTCATCGAGAGGCAAATTCGAAATAAAAAAATTAACATTCCAACATATTATGTATCCATCTGTAAAACTGTTTGCCATAAGTCCTTATAATGTCGAATATCTAACGCACGATTTCTTAAAAAATATGATCACCTCCAGTTCGTTAAATCAATAAGACCAGGCAAAGCTATTGTCGGTGAAACCACTGTAAATGATATTAAAGCTTTAAAATACTCAAAGGATGGTATTTTTTTAGCTTCGTCACACCGAAGATTGGCAAACCTTACTCGTACGGCTAAATATAAGTATAGTATTTTTCATATAAAAATGCGTGCACGTCACAATTTATATAAAGTGACGTCACTTATGTTTAAAATTTCCAGAACGTCAACCTTAGAGTTCAAATTTTCTAACACAGCTAATAATACGAAACCCATACGGAACTGCTCGATCTTTCATAGGCGTCATCATGGTATAATAATCAGAAAAATGTAATCATTATTATATTGGGAATTTTAGAATAATATTGATTAAATAACCAAAAACATTTGTTATTATTAATAATATAAATTTTATGAAATAACTCTGTAAGTCTAATATTCCACAAAATAATAATTTTAATTAAATATATTAGAGAATTGTACGCAACTAACATGGGAATACTTCAAATTTTTTGACAGTTCAGCGTGTGGCAAAATTGTTTAAAGTGTTGACGCTTTTTTAGAATAAGAATTTTGTTTATGTTTTGATTTCTTACACAATTTGATGATAATATATTATATATAGTCGGTTCGCTATATTTACGCGGGTTTCGGATTAAAAATTTTATTGTAAGTACCCAGTTTTAATTACCTGCTCTTTGGGGAAATATCAACTGGTCAAATGAAATGAAAAATAATCCATAACTTTTTTTAATTAATAATATCATAATCATAATAATAATGGAAAATCTTTTATATAATTGACAGTATAATAAGGAGAATTACTTCATTAATGGAGTCTAATGTGGCTAATATAAACCTAATATTAATTTTATATTACACTTCACACAGAAAATATGGTATATGTATATTTGTTCCATGGAGAGAATTTCTAATGAAAAATAAAAAAATTTAACTTGCCAACAAAAATGAAAATCAGTCATTATCATCAAAAATATCTTAATCGTCATCATCATCACTGTCATCACCATTAATTGTTATTATGATTGGACTTATTTCGTTTATTTTATTTTCACGAGTCCACCAATCTTCTATTAGTTTCTCGCACTTGAATATACAATTGCACCACACTTCTGGAGTTACAATTGAAAGTGCCTTTCGCCAAGTTTCCCGAACTGCGTCGTCGCTATAACCGTTAGGCCCAATATGGTTGTCATAATATTGTTTTGCTATTCCCCATATATATTCGATGGGATTAAACTGGCAATGATACGGTGGCAGACGTAAAACTTGATGACCGTAACTTTCAATAATCTGATCCACAACAAAGGTTTTTGGTTTTGCGTGGATATTTGCCAAGCGTAATAATTCTGATTTTAAAATATGTTGTGTAAATGGTATATGTTCCTTTGTCAACCATTCTTCAATTTTATTAACAGTCCAAGAATTCGTTGGACTTTTGTTTAATACTTCAGAATGGTAAGGTGCATTGTCTAAAATAATTACGCTGGGCTCACTTAATCCTGGGAGAAGTTTTTCATGTAACCATTTTACAAACATTTCTGTGTTCATATTATCGTGATAGTCACTTGATTTTGATTTAGATGAAAATATTAAATCAGCACCTTCTATAAAACCCGATTTCCCACCTGCATGTAAAATTATGTGTCGATTCCCTTCTCCATCAGTATGTTTGATAGACTTTACGTTATCATCTTGCCATATTCTCTTGGTTGTACCCCTAGAAAATATCCATGTTTCGTCTAAATATATAAAATTTGCCCTTTCTTTTTTTAATTTAGAATATTTTCTTAGAAAGTTAATTCTTTTATGCACAACAGAACTTCTTTCACAAAGGGCTTTTCTGTTATCCTCCTTTTGAAATTTGAAACCCAAATTATGTATCACTTGCCATAGACTTGTTCTGCCAATTTCGTCAAATTTTCTATCTTTTAATTGTGAGAGAATTATATTTAAGGTCACATGTTCCTTGTTGGCTCGCATTCGATAAATGGTATCACGAATTTCAATTTTTTTTCTGGAATATCTTTCGTTTTCAATAATAGGCGAGTTTTTCGGTGATCTTCTTTCGGCCGTTCATTATTGCGATTTTGTAATACTCCTCTTAGTTTGGTTTCACTAATTCCTAGAGCATCACATACGCGTTGTTGAACAGACATTACCGATTTTAAAGGACCGCCATTTTCTTTTTCATCCGTAAAATACTTATGTACACTACAAATTAGACTATCTACATCTAACACACGTCTAGGCATTTTTAAATATTTTCACCAAACATACAATGTCAACACTCTCAAAGAATCAATTCAACTGCAATATTGTAACAAATTTATACCTACCCTAATGTTATTTTAATGTATTTTAAAATATGACCATTAATGCAGTTTTTACCTAATTTTCTGGGAAGTCGTTTACTGCAACTGGTTATCAATGAGTCATTAGCATAATTTTGTTAATCCGAAACAAGCGTAAATATAGCGAACCGACTATATTGTGTGTTTATAAATACATATTAAATTTAGATTAATAGCTTTAAAACTAATTATTGTTGTGTATTGTGATTGTGCTATGCCAAAACAACTAAATAGTCTGTAGAAAGCTGATAAGCTTTCATATAAGATAAATTATTTTGAACAAGAAATAATGGCGGGACGTTTTTACTATTAATGCTCTAAATAGAGGTAAGTTTAGTAAGTTTAGTGTGTTGCAGTAGTCTTAAAACTAAGTGTATTTACTGTTATATAATAGTTTGACAAATATTTGACATTTTAAAAATTCCTCACTTACTAACTATTCTGATGTTTTAGCAACGCTGTGGGGTTCTGACGTCGTAAATATTGAATGACGTGCACGCATTTTTATATGAAAAATACTATAATGTTGTGCCTATTAGTTCTATCGCCCTTCCCCAACAACATACAAGTAACTTAAAATTAAAAACGAAAAGTTTCAGCACCTTCAGTAAATAAAATTATCCATGGAACGTGATTATCACGATCTTTATGACAAGCTACACCACAAAACTTAGGAAAAAATGTTAATTTACTACTTTTACTTACTTCTCTACTAACTTTTGTATTAAATTAAACCTGTTTCTATAAGAGTTATTGTTAGTTTTATTGTCTTAAAAAAAGACGTATCTCCAAATTATAGACAAATTTTACTAAGAAAAATAACTCCTTTATTTTGTTTTTAATGACTTAATATAATTAAAACTTAAAGTGAATTTTCCCGCTCTACATTATTTTTGGTAAAAACTTTACACTAGATTTATTTATTCTTTAATATTTGTCTTGTAATTAAAAGAAAACAGTTTTAAGCGTTTTCTGAAAAGTTTTACGATAGGCGTTACGCAGTTTGCGAATTAAGCCGACGATATACTTTTCAGAGTATATTATCATCATTACTATCGCGTTTAGGGCATACGAAGTGTTGACAACGGTGGATTAATTGTAGATACTATGTGCATAATAATTTTAATTTTAATATTTTGTTGTATTCTCGGCACCAACGAAAGAGGATGTTTCCTAACGGTAAACTCTTCCCGCCTAAACAGGTATGTTATTAATATTCAAACTCAACAAACTTGTTTCACGCTGCTTTTTTTTACAGCATAAGTAAACCTCAGACCTCATATGATAATAAAGATGATATGAGACCTATTTCAGTAAATAAACACAGCTCTAAAGAATCTATGAATCCCTTAAACCATTATCCAACATTGGATAATTTAAAATGTGCCTAAAAAAATATAATTCTCCAAGCATTTGATACAATTTGAAATAAAGATACTGAAAAAATTAAACTTAATGGCCAGAAACGTAAAGCAAATAAAGAAAATATTGTTTCTTTTGTGACAATACTGTTCCAAATCTAAATGTGACACTTCCAAAGAAACCACTCACATGAAATTGAGGTACAACGTATTTTTTCAAAACCAGTGGGTTCTAATGAAAGTAGACAGTTTAAGACGTATTTAGAAAATAGGAAATTTTTTAAATAGTAATCGTTTCAAAATCTACGAGATTATCAGTAACTGACACAGAGATTTTACCTTATTGCAATAGTCTGGGCATGTATTCTTTCTCAGCAAATGTGGGGATAGTAAAAATTATAGTTCCAATAACAGTAAAAATCATCGCTCTGTTGCTCAAAACTTATTAGAAAAAATTTGAAGATAAACCCAAAATTAAGATAATTATTTCCCAGAATGAGGAATGAGAAATCTTTGAATGCTCTAACCACAGAGGAATTACGCTTCTAAATGCAGCGTATAAAATATTTTCCACAGTACTATGTCACCGTATGGCACCATAACGGTGCCATAGTACATAGCACATGCAGAACGGATAGTATGGAAATACCAGGCTGGTTTCAGAGGTGGTAAATCGACAATTCATCGGATTGCAACCCTGAAATAAATTTTGAAAAAAACACTGGAATATGGCATTGATATTTATCACATATTTATACACTACAAAGCAGCCTACGACTCTGTGAATAAAAGAGAAATGTTCAAAGCAACGAAAGAGCTAGGAATACCAAATCAGTTGGTAAATTTAACAAAACTAACTCTTAAAAAAGTTGAATGTAGAGTAAGAATTCAGGGGAAACTGTCTGAACGTTTTAAAACAAATAACGGGCTGCGATAGGGAGAGCCTCTCTCCTGTATACTGTTAAATCTGGCTCTGGAAAAAGTAATACATATGTCACAAATCACAAGTACTGGTTCAATATATAATAAATCAGTGCAAATTACGGCCTATGCTGATGATATCAATATTGTTGGGAGAACGGAAAACGCTCTACGAGAGGCGTATGTAGCATTAAAAGACTCAGCTACAAAAATGGGTTTAATAATAAACACCAACAAAACAAAGTATATGAAAATAAGCACGCAACCACAAATCATATGACCACTTGTTATAGAAAACTGTAGCAAAATACTGGGGTGTGTAGGAGGAGAGATGTATAAGAAGAGTGGTCTATATATATATATATATATATATATATATATATATATATATATATATATATATATATATATATATATGGGATAAAATTGATAGAAGTAAATAGATAACAATTAAGTAAACAAGTATGAAAAAAATATTGAACGGAATGTGGCTAGGCTAGCAATGTAGGCAAGAGAATGACCACTAGAAACTCAAGGATGGATACGGCCAATTTGCATGCCTTTTAAAGACAGTAAATCAGGAAAATATGTATGATGGATAGAAAAGGAGATAGGAAAAATGAATAGATATAATGAAAATTAACAAAGAAAACAAATTGAGGGCGCCAGAAGAGGGATAATACTCTAAAAAGAGTAACGGTCACTCTTCCAGGTATCGTATACTGCTAATATTAATTAAAGTTGATGTAATAAACAAAAATGCTGTAAATGTAAAAAGGTAAGGAAATATTAATAAAAAAAATTATATGCAAAACAAATTCAAGTTTATTAAATATAACTTCTTAGATTCTGACAATCTCTAAGTTACCAAAAAAGTATATGAAAATTTCACAATATAATATTTTAAAAAAAGAAATGTTGAAAACAACTATAATAAAAAGTTGAAAACTACACAGAATAACTCTGATATAGAGTGTACAACCTACATCTAGGTTAAAAAACAACCTTAAACAAAATAATGCTAACGTTCGAAGAACGTATAGCCAAGTAACTATATCATACTAACCTACAATATGACCAACAATATTGTTAAACACCTCTAAATTCAAATATAATAAATAAGTAATATATAAATGGGAACAAGCCAAGTTAAACAATTGAAACGGTCTATTATCCTGAAGGGATAATAACCAGAGTTAATAACACAAGATGAAATATAAAAAAAATTAGTTAAGTAAACACATAATGAAATAATTAAAGTTAATAATGAAATAAATGGTTAATACAAAAAACAATGGAAGATAATCTCTGGGTAGAATTTGAGCTCAAACTTACCGATACCTTACACCAAGGGGAGTTATATTAATTAATATATATATATGTTATAAAAAAAAACTATAACTGGTGAAACAAGATATATATATAGTTCTGAAGTAAAAACCAACTGTCCTCCTAGGTGAAACAGTTGTCTGGAAGGATACTCCCGAATGGCTTCGGTGTCCCAGCGAAGTCCTCCTTGAGGTCCGAAATTAGCACGGAGCTGGTGCTAATTGACTCAGTTCCGATGATGACTGTCCTGCCCTACCTCTAGGTGCAGGCTGGAGAAAAAGTGAGGGTGGAGTAGATAATACTCCCTGTGGCTTGTCCCAATGACCCTGATTCTAATAGAGTTGAAGTGGTACTCTCCCTCGGATGTTCTGAGGGAAATTTATAATTCCATGGTAGGTGGCTGAAAACAATTCCCCGTTACTTCTAATCTCAACATTCATAAAAAGAAATCAAAGAAGAAGTGAGGAAAGTTTCTTTCAGCATAAGAAACCGGAGCAAAAAGATAATTATGGTAGATAAAAAAACCATCCAATCGGATGTAGCGTGACCTTGCTTCACATAGAGTAAAAATATAATGGCCTTGGACAAAATACTATATTAAAATATGAAATAATGAATCTGAATAATAGGATATAGATAAAATACTCTAATGTTTATAATATAAAAAATTATTATTTACCAGATAGCTAATCAATTCCGTGCTAGAAATCTCACTTCACCTCCCGAGTTTGCGAAAACACCGTCAATTAAATCGTTATGGTATACTTAGAATATTTAACTTCTTGAAGTGAAGGAAATTCTATGCATTAATTGGATTTTCTTTCGCTAACTGCCACCGTTGTGTACCACTTCAAACTCTAGATCAAAAGTGAATTCTAATTCCTAGTTTGTTAACCAAGTTAACCTAAAGCCAGTTTCCACTCCCCTTAATCTCCTGTCATCTCTCTGGTTCGCAATGGTACCAAATTAGATCAGAGTGACAACTTAAATTATTAAAAATATACACTTAATGGGCAAATGAACACTTAAAGTTAGGCAGCCCATACTACATCTCTGAAATTATTTTTATATCAATACAGTATAAGTAACGACTGTTACATTCCCCTACTAGTCGGGAAAAAAAAATTTTAATCAAAATTTTTTTTCATAAAATTAAAGTATCAATAACTAAGTGTACTGGCCTAACATTCCACGTTGATCCGTAAGTTTACACAAAAAAAAATAACCACGAACTAAAGATCGAGGGAAAAAAAGAATGGTCATGGCGCCAGACACCACAAACTCAGATGACTCAAAATAAAAATCAAAGTCTCAATCGACAATATGCTTAAAAGCCAAATATTAACTAAATATACCAACTAAATTCTTGCTGACAAATAAATGTCGAATTGGGCACTAAATCCAAAATTGAACTATCCATGGACATCAGATCTATAAGACTAAGTATATCCAAGGACGAACAACCAGGCAAATGTATGAGCCAATTCAACCAATATCTCACTCGGAGATATACTAAACTAAGATCAAAGAAATCATAAACTAAATAGGTTAAGAATTGAACACTTAATCCAAAATTGAACTAACAATGGACACCAGATTCATAGTAATATATCCAGAGAAGAACAATCAGGAAGATTTATGGAGCAATTCTCACCAAACCAAATAACACAAATAGTAATCTAAATCGTAAATATACCAAAGTATATCAAAGACGTAATAACCAAAATAAATGTGAAATAGGACGCTTAATCCAAAGTCAGACTATCAATGGACACCAGATTCATAAAAGCATATCCAAAGAAGAACGACCAGGAAGATTTATGGACCTATTCACACCAATACTAAATCTCAAAACTAAATGAGGTCTACGTACACCCACATCTGGTGATACGAACCTACATAACCAAATAAACCAAATAAGTGAGGAATCAGACACTGAATCCAAAATCGGACTATCGATGGACACCAGATTTATAAATAGAGCATATCCAAAGAAGAACGATCAGGAAAGGGCCAATTCTCACTAATGCTAATAACTAAGTTAGCTCTTACCCTCATCCGGTAATATGAGCCAATACCAACTAAGTAATTACAGTAAAGCAAAATTTCCTAAAGTGTGAAGCAGCATCGTCACACTTATTCAGACTAAGTAATGTAATATGTAACTGAACTAAACCAAAGATAAATACCTAAAGTCTAAAGTCTAAAATGGACTAAAAGAATTCAGAGGCTAAATAAATTTTGAGGTTGCTGGTATTCGCTAACTATAGCATGGGGCTACAACAGATGTATGAGAATAACCAGACACCGATAAAATCCCAATAGAAATCCTAAGAAAATATAAGTGGTGGACTTTTCCTATAATACCATTACTAACGAAAGAAAAAAAAATATGTCGAGAACAAGCAACCAATTTTGAACAAAACTGTAGATTTATAACAAGTTCTCGCAGCGTGGAATTATCCGGGAATAGTCCTAAATCTAAACAGCAATTTATGCCTAAGGAAAGAAGTGGGATTACACTAAGAGGACAACTCATTTGTCTAAACTCTTAAATAATGAAAATGACTAACTTGACATGTGTAGGGATAGTTAAAGAAAAAAAACATAACCTGAAGTAAGATAACTAATATGAACTAATTAAACTTCCCTATCAAGTTGTGAAAAGGTAACTGGAATATTTGGACAATCACACAAGAATGGTTAGGACATGTCGCGAGCATTTCCTGACCAGAAATATTATGAGGCATAAACATCTGCCTACTCTGCAATAAACACATATAGTACGAACCTAATTGAGCAGCAGTGATCAGTTGCTGAGCAACAATCTCGAACCCACGTATTCACTAAAGCTGAGTATTGACAGATTCATTGACAGAAAATTCAGAAGAATAAATAAGAAGAAATAAGAAGGACGCCGCGCCGGTCATCCTTACCTACTTCAAAATTCCAAACTAATTCCAGAACCATCCTGTATATGGAATCAGGACATAAATTATTGTAGAGTATTTAAGATTTTCGTGACAAGTGAGAATAAAGCAGACCAAAGATAAAAAAAATCACAACATCTTTCCAAATTGGCAAATATTGAACAAATATATCAAAACAAATACTAAGGAATCAAATATCAAAGATATAACACACAATATATGATCCAGTAGTGTAACAACATAGTTCCATAGTTCCTTATCAGTAATAGGATTAACTATAAGTATAAATCTAAATATGTAAATATATACTAAACAACCCTCGTATCATATGAGGTTAAAAGGAGTAATTCTCCTGGGAAGATTAGTACTTAAGAATATTAATTCATTATGAATTATATAATAATTCATAATGAATGATTTATAATACAAAAAAAAATGGATAAGTCATACATACTAATTATCTAATAAGTTATAGAAGTCATTAACCAATGCCAAAAGATACAAAAAAATAGCGGTGTACCTACGTTATCTGGTGATTAAGAAAATCTTAGACTAAAATGCAAAATATAATCAAAATAAGCTAAAGACAAACAGAGAAAGAGATTAGTTTAAACGAAAGTGTTAAGTTAGTCTTCTTCTGAGGATGAAGAACTAACCTCGTCGATGGTGTTATCAGGCAGTAAATCCTTTACATGAAATTGACCAATTCGTTTGTTGGACGAATTGTCCCTTAATTCATATACCAAAGGAGATATTACCCTTACAACCGTACACGGAATGTATTTCTGGCAAAATTTTGCCGAAATAGCATCACCTTTACTTGATTTTACAAAGTTTCTCTTTAAAACTCTATCGCCAACAAAGAATCGCAAATCTAAAGTATTTGATTGGTTATAAATATTATATGGTACAACCATAGACATATCATCATCATCAACAACCTAAAAGTTGATACTGATAATGGAACTATTTCACTACTGTAATCATTAGAATTGTGTTTAACGCTACTGGGTAAAGAAGAATTGGTAGTTGACCATCTGTGATCACTTAAAACAGGCGGATTCAACGTTTCATGATTAGTAGTTAATTTCGGGACTGATTTGTGAAAAAAAATGTGGCCAAGTTATTAGCAACACACCACCAAGATCAAAATAGCCAGCAAAAATAATATATATATAATCAAATAAATACCTTAGTTATCTTACTAAAATACTCAAAATAATTTCTAGTTATATGTAAATTATAACTATTCTAAACCAAATATTAATATATATGCAACAATTAATAGTACCTATAAGTATAATACTGTTGGCTGTAGGAATAAAAGTTTATATACGATATAAGTATGTGTAGGTAAGTAAGTAAATATAAGTTCTTAATAAAAATACAAAATTCAACCTAGAATGTAAGTTGTACTACTATAACCTATCACTGAGGCCTCAAAATATTAATAACTAATAAATCTAATAAATAAAACTAATAAATCAATACAGCAGTATAAGTATACCTGTTTAGTATTAATAAAAAATTTAAAGATAGAATAAATCAGCAATAATATGAGTAAAAAAGAAAAAGCAAAAATACAAAAACTCAAGTAAGAAAAAAAAAGAAATCAGCTAAAAGCTACTGTCTTAAAACCAAAAACTTGGAAAAGGCACCGCGTTGGGACGCCGATGTAGCAAAATACTGGGGTGTGTAGGAGGAGAGATGTATAAGAAGAGTGGTCTATATATATATATATATATATATATATATATATATATATATATATATATATATATATATGGGATAAAATTGATAGAAGTAAATAGATAACAATTAAGTAAACAAGTATGAAAAAAATATTGAACGGAATGTGGCTAGGCTAGCAATGTAGGCAAGAGAATGACCACTAGAAACTCAAGGATGGATACGGCCAATTTGCATGCCTTTTAAAGACAGTAAATCAGGAAAATATGTATGATGGATAGAAAAGGAGATAGGAAAAATGAATAGATATAATGAAAATTAACAAAGAAAACAAATTGAGGGCGCCAGAAGAGGGATAATACTCTAAAAAGAGTAACGGTCACTCTTCCAGGTATCGTATACTGCTAATATTAATTAAAGTTGATGTAATAAACAAAAATGCTGTAAATGTAAAAAGGTAAGGAAATATTAATAAAAAAAATTATATGCAAAACAAATTCAAGTTTATTAAATATAACTTCTTAGATTCTGACAATCTCTAAGTTACCAAAAAAGTATATGAAAATTTCACAATATAATATTTTAAAAAAAGAAATGTTGAAAACAACTATAATAAAAAGTTGAAAACTACACAGAATAACTCTGATATAGAGTGTACAACCTACATCTAGGTTAAAAAACAACCTTAAACAAAATAATGCTAACGTTCGAAGAACGTATAGCCAAGTAACTATATCATACTAACCTACAATATGACCAACAATATTGTTAAACACCTCTAAATTCAAATATAATAAATAAGTAATATATAAATGGGAACAAGCCAAGTTAAACAATTGAAACGGTCTATTATCCTGAAGGGATAATAACCAGAGTTAATAACACAAGATGAAATATAAAAAAAATTAGTTAAGTAAACACATAATGAAATAATTAAAGTTAATAATGAAATAAATGGTTAATACAAAAAACAATGGAAGATAATCTCTGGGTAGAATTTGAGCTCAAACTTACCGATACCTTACACCAAGGGGAGTTATATTAATTAATATATATATATGTTATAAAAAAAAACTATAACTGGTGAAACAAGATATATATATAGTTCTGAAGTAAAAACCAACTGTCCTCCTAGGTGAAACAGTTGTCTGGAAGGATACTCCCGAATGGCTTCGGTGTCCCAGCGAAGTCCTCCTTGAGGTCCGAAATTAGCACGGAGCTGGTGCTAATTGACTCAGTTCCGATGATGACTGTCCTGCCCTACCTCTAGGTGCAGGCTGGAGAAAAAGTGAGGGTGGAGTAGATAATACTCCCTGTGGCTTGTCCCAATGACCCTGATTCTAATAGAGTTGAAGTGGTACTCTCCCTCGGATGTTCTGAGGGAAATTTATAATTCCATGGTAGGTGGCTGAAAACAATTCCCCGTTACTTCTAATCTCAACATTCATAAAAAGAAATCAAAGAAGAAGTGAGGAAAGTTTCTTTCAGCATAAGAAACCGGAGCAAAAAGATAATTATGGTAGATAAAAAAACCATCCAATCGGATGTAGCGTGACCTTGCTTCACATAGAGTAAAAATATAATGGCCTTGGACAAAATACTATATTAAAATATGAAATAATGAATCTGAATAATAGGATATAGATAAAATACTCTAATGTTTATAATATAAAAAATTATTATTTACCAGATAGCTAATCAATTCCGTGCTAGAAATCTCACTTCACCTCCCGAGTTTGCGAAAACACCGTCAATTAAATCGTTATGGTATACTTAGAATATTTAACTTCTTGAAGTGAAGGAAATTCTATGCATTAATTGGATTTTCTTTCGCTAACTGCCACCGTTGTGTACCACTTCAAACTCTAGATCAAAAGTGAATTCTAATTCCTAGTTTGTTAACCAAGTAACCTAAAGCCAGTTTCCACTCCCCTTAATCTCCTGTCATCTCTCTGGTTCGCAATGGTACCAAATTAGATCAGAGTGACAACTTAAATTATTAAAAATATACACTTAATGGGCAAATGAACACTTAAAGTTAGGCAGCCCATACTACATCTCTGAAATTATTTTTATATCAATACAGTATAAGTAACGACTGTTACAAAACGACGTCATCGAAGCAGTGAACGAATTTGTATACCTGGGAGTATACAAAAAAAAAATTATAATTTTTTTAAATGTTTAAACTCTGACCTGAGAACTCACATAATATTAAACTCACAAAAAGCGAAAGCAGTTTAATTTTAGATAACACTGCTGACTACTAGGTAATAAAATGTTCAAAATGGTCTAGACTATTTCGTACAACAACATGTTTACAGATATCTCAATTAAATAAAATACTCAAACATTGTATTTTTATTAACAACTTTATTTGCTGTTAACAATTAACAAGTATTACGTAAGAAACGGTATTATAAAAATATCAGCAATACATAACTGCAAAAACTAACTACTTAAATATAATAATACCTAAAAATCACAATACGTAAATCTGGAACAATGTTTCTCTTGAAGAAAACACCTAAAAAAAAATGCATTAAAATATTGATAATAAACAGAGAAGTCGAAGTTTCTTTAACATAATAATCAAATATAAGGTGATGGAATTTGACGGTAAACCTCTGTTCTAAATACTTTTCTCCTCTAAATGAATTTTCACACACACACATTATATATATATATATATATATATATATATATATATATATATATATATATATATATATATATATATATATATATATATATATAATAGCTTTAAATCAATATTAGCTGCAAATACAAAAATAAATTTGTTTTTAATCTTTTTTGTTGTTTTGTCGATTATTGCACCAACTTTGGACGGTAATGCTGATAAGAATGGCTATAAAAAATTTAACAAAACTTCAATATGCATTTTCTTGTATATAAGATAAAAAGTAATATTTCTTTATTGGTACTTGATTTTCGATGTCTTTGTGGATTTTTATTTAGTTTTGCAATTGCCAATAATGGAGAGACATGATTAAAATCGCGAAACGCCAAGGCGTGCTATCGGGATGCTTCAAGCTGAAAGAAGTCAAATAGGCGTTGCTGAGGTCCTCCACACGAACAGAAGTGTCATTAACCGTTTGTGGTTAACGTGTCAAGAAACTGGTGATGTTGCCGAACGTCATACAGGCCGTACAAGGATAACCAACCAGATTAAAGAACGTTTTATTAGGTTGCAGGCTTTGCGAGATCGCACTGTAACTGCATAACAAGACCTGCGAGTCCTGTAATCCAGAACAAATCGCCATCCTTATCAACTTCAGTGGGCACAAGAACACGCAAATTGGGTTAGACGTGAGTGTATCTCTATTGAGGTAGACGTGAGACAATTTGGCAATGCTGAATGATTGGCCACAGTGCAGGAGGTTCATAGACAGGAAGGTATAATACCCTATAATTGAATGGAAAAACCCCCTTGATGGAAAAACAACCCATCTCGTTTGTCTGGAACGATTTCTAAATGCAACAGACTACCGCGATCTTATTCATGAACCTACTGTTGTACCCTTTGTACAGCAAGCTGGTCCCCAATTTTACAACATTCCGTGAAGATAATGAAATTAAGGATTTACCATGCCCTGCACAATCGCCAGATTTAAACCCAATTAAGCATGTATGGAACATATTAGGCAGAGGCATTTTAAAACAAAATATTGTGTTTAATACAAGACAGCAACGGTTTGAGGGCCTTTCAATGGAGTGGAACAGAATACCACAGCAAGACATTGACCATCTGATCATCAGTTTGCCATACAGATGTAGGACAGTAATCAACAATCGTAGAAGTCATACACTTTACTAAATTAACCTAAAGACTACTTTGTTGGGGGGTGAGGGGCAACAAATTAGTTTTTTATTTTTTTCGTTACCATTTTTTGACTTATGGAGTTCACTTTTAATTTTCTTAAGAACTGTTGCGAGAATTCTAAGAAAAAATGTTTATTTTATATTTGGGACACTTGTTTATATTTTTTTATTAAAAATATGTGAAACAGATTATTTTGATGTTTATCAAATATACATATATATATATATATATATATATATATATATATATATATATATATATATATATATATATATATATATATATATATATATATATATATATTAGAAGTGATTATTTCGACCAAAAAATAATTTATAAATACGTTCGAATTATCGGGTAAAGTGGTCTGTAATAAAAATCTTTCTTTTTTCTAAATTACTCAATATTTCGCCATTTATTTAAAAGCTTCCTCAGGAGTAAACTAAAACAATTTGAACATTACAAAAAATGGCGAGTAATTAGTTACTACATTTGTTACTTGTGCCCTAAGAATATCTTTAGATTCAACTGTTACCTCATCGATGATATTTTCTACATCAGATTGTAACTAATTACTTACAGAATTCAAAATCTAAACCCCCCACAACAATGAACAAAATGTTTAAGCATGTAAAACAATATTTAAAGTTACATTCCATTCAGACATATACATTTTACAATCTGACAAAGGTGGATGTACGGTAGCTATGAACAAACAGGAGTATATCGACAAAACCTTAACGTTGTTAAACGACAAATCGACTTATAAGGGTTTGGACAAAGATCCTACGTCAGTGACACAAAAAAACTATAATGACCTAATAAAAACCTTAAAAAACCAAGATCAACTTACTGAACAAGTTGCAAAAAATTGATAATTTATGACTCATGTTTTCCTAAACTTTATTGTTTGCCTAAAATTCATAAATTTGACATTCCTCTCAGGCCTATTGTAAGTTCTGTAAAATCTACTATTACCTACAACATTTCTAAACTCCTTGCTGATACATTCACTGATGCCTTTGAATATCACAATAATTATAATTCTAAGGACACATTTACCTTTGTCAATGCTGTTAGGGGAATGCAGTTACCAAATGATTATGTTTTAATTTCTTTAGATGTGGTGTCGCTATTTACAAACATTCCACTAAATATGGTCACGGACATTATAGAATCACATTGGAACCTTATAAAAGACTACACGACATTATCAAAAGACAATTTTCTACAAATTCTTAGGTTCATTTTTAACAACACTTACTTTAGTTTCAATGGTAAATTTTATTCTCAAATTTTTGGAACACCGATGGGTTCCCCGATTAGTCCAATCCTTGCAACTATTGTAACTGATCATCTCTTAGATAATGTGATTACGCAATTACCTTTTGAATTACCGTTTATATATAAATATGTCGATGACATCATATGTGCAGTTCCATCTTATCACATCAATACCACACTAAACATTTTTAATTCATTTAATAAACATCTTCAGTTTACAATTAAAACTGAGACAGATTTTAGTATACCATTTTTAGACACAAGAGTAATAAGAAAAAATGACAATATTTTGACATTGGATTGGTACCAAAAGCCGCCAGCATCAGGCAGGTATATAAATTACTATTCAAACCATACCACCCGTCAAAAATATAATACATACTAGGTATGAAAAACATAATATACAAAATTTTTCGTAACAACGGATATCCTAAACAAATTTAAAAAAAACTGATTTACAGCACTAATTTCTATGACGGTCCCGTCCATGATTCTAACAACAAATCAATCAAATATAAAAAACTTCCCTTTATTAATGGTCTAACTCATTCTGTCATATCCATATTCAAAAATGTTCCTAATATTAGTATAGCTAAATATAATACCATGAACAGCAAACAACTATTTTCAAAAATCAAAGACCCAGTACCAACCTTATATAAAAGTAATGTCGTTTATGAAATACCGTGTTTAGGATGTCAAAATAGCTATATTGGTCAAACATCACAATGGCAAAAACAACGCATCACGCAACATAAAAGTGATTGCCGCTTGAGAAAAAATACTTGCGCAGTGGTTAAGCACTATGAAAACACTGGTCATATGCTAGACTATAACAAAGCTCACATTTTGGCACAGACTGATAACTACAAAAGTAGATTATTTCTTGAGATGTATTACATTAACAAAAATAAAAACACTTTAAATTATAAAACGGACACTGGACAGTTAAGTAACATATATTGTAACATATTGAACAAAATTTATAAATATTCAAAATAGCCAACATTCATCTTAATTACAACTAACCTTAATAATTCATCAAAGAAATATTATTCTTCTAACTTTTCTTTTATTGTTATTTTTATTTTTACATTTGAAATAATTTTAATTTTTTATCGTATAGCTGTAACGAACGTGCTTAAGACAATTTAATCTTGACATTCAATATTTCAAATACTTCAATGTCAGTTTTTATTTGCGAAATCATTTAAATTCTGTGAGTGTTTTAAAATGTATTTGTACGCCATTTTTTGTAATGTTCAAATTGTTTTAGTTTACTCCTGAGGAAGCTTTTAAATAAACGGCTAAATATTGAGTAATTTAGAAAAAAGAAATATTTTTATTACAGACCACTTTACCCGATAATTCGAACATATTTATATATATATATATATATATATATATATATATATATATATATATATATATATATATATATATATATATATATATATATATATTAAATATAAAATTAGTTTTTCTTGGCTTTAGGTTCAATAAAAATCAACGTTTCGGCAGGAAATCCTTGCCTTTGTCAAGATTCAAAACGAAAAAACGGACACTAACATTAATGAAGTGATTATATACAGTAAAACCTCCATTAACCGAAATAATTGGGGGGGAGGCCGTTTCGGATAACAAGAATTTCGGTTAAAAATAAAATTGTTTTTTATAGTATTCTTGGTCAAAGTATTAGTATTAAAAAATACTATGAGGTGATTTCGTAATGACTTCTAATAAGTAAATATAGTAACATAAGTAACATAATATAGTAATATAAGTAACAAAATTAAGGAAAATGAACAAGTTTAACATGCTTTTTTAAAGAACTCTTCAATTTTCTTTTGCGTTTTTGTTTGACAACGATGTTTTGCAGCTATATCTCTTCATCGGCCATTTGCAGAACGTCATGAGTTTGCCTCATTCGATTGTTCGACGAAACATAAAGCAATCTGAAAAGGACAAAACTTTATACAAAGACAACAAAAATTAAGAATCTAGTCGTGTCCCTAACTAATTAGGCCTACTGTATAAAGTTCTTACCTCTACAGCATTGAAAATCATTGAAGGCAGCGCGAGTCGGCGGTCTCGTGCTGCCTGTTGTCTGTTGGGTTGTCATCTTCGTCGTCTAATACGCTCAGGTTGTCTGAATGAAGAACCATATCAATGATGTCCTGGTCGATGAATTCACGTTCTGAGTCATCGGCTGCTAACCACTCACGGTTCTCTTCTTGGTTAATTTCTTCACATCCCGGCAAATTTTTTTATTAAAGTTTTAATTTTTTCTGTTGTTTCTTTATCATTTTCTTCTTTAGGATCGTCAATCAAAATCCAATCAAAAAGGTTGTTCCAGCATTTGAAGATTTGATCTTGGCCCACGACTCAGTACACCAATAAACAACATGTTTCATTGTTAAAGATTGAGAATCAACACTTTTGGATTTATTTGTCTTCTGTAATAACAGATGTCTTAAGGATGTTCCTCTATGATATCTGTTGAATGTCTCTATTACTCCCTGGTCTAACGGCTGAATTAAGCTCGTGACATTCGGTGGCAAAAATCTGACCATTTTGTAGATTTTGAGAGTGAGTTGGCGCATTGTCAACAAGCAACAATGCTTTGATGGGAAGGTTTTTTGATTTTAAAAAGGATTTTACACTTGGGACGAATTCATGTTCGAACCATTCTGAAAATAAACTGGTCAAGACATCCATGATCTTTTTTGGCCTCTATAAAAAGCTGGAAGTGCTTTTTCGGAAATATCTTTTAGAGCTCTTGGTTTTTTTGATTTCCCAACATATAGGCATCAATCGGTGGGTGAAATTAATGGAACTGTTTACGTTTTGCGATAAAAATTTACTTTTTATTGACGAAATTATTGAAACTCAGCCGTTTCGGTTAAACGAGGTTTCGGTTAAAAAGGTTTCGGTTAAGGGAGGTTTTACTGTATATACAACTAATGTTGATATTAAGAAAGTGGAAATTTAAAATTTTATTTTTCGCTATAACTTTTACGTTTGTAAATATTTTTGGACAAAAATTTACAATTGGATGCTTTTGAGTAGGATAAATTTTAATTTTATACATACTTTAATATAACTGATAGAGGGCGCCACATAAGCCACATGTGTGGCATAAATTTGCGCTTAACTTTTTTGTTCTTTAAGATAGCTCTATTTGTGTTAAAAAATATTACATTATACAAAGATACATTATTTTTACAAAGAAAAGGTATACTTGTTAGTAACCTCAAAATTCAACCATTTTCGAGATAATCGCATTTTATAAGTCAGCTGCATAATAATTCTTAGTTTGATATTTGTGCGGTAAAGCACGGAATGCCTCTAGATAAGCATAATTCATAGTTTATTCTTATTAAAACAACTTTAAGATGATAATGTAACATCACAAAATGCTTTGTTATACATCTTCTTCTTTAGGTGCCGTGTCCGTATTTACACGTTGGCCGTCATCATGTTTACAATTTCCCTCTTCTATCGCTTCTTAAAATGGTGAATTAATTGGCGTTGTATTACTTTTTCTTTATTGTAAAATGGTGAAAACCCAAAATATGTGGATTATGCAAAATGGTACACCACCACATTCTAGAGAGAAGGAAGTTGGAACATACTTAAATACAACTTTTCTGAACGTTGGATTGGTCGTGTTAATATTCCTTGGCAATGTGGTGAGATATTGATATAAATATTTAATTCATAAAAACTCCGAAAAGAATATTTATTATTCATTACGTAAATTGTTTACCCATTTTTATTAGGACAAATAATAGAAACTAGATCACAGGTATTGAATAACACATATGTGTCTTGTTTCATAATACTTTTGCTACAAATCTAGCCTTAAAGACTCAGCATTTTTACAAAAACATCATGTTGGCCTAATAACCGATATTTTTATAAATATAGTAAAGACACGGGCAATTTAGTTTAGCATAATATTAGTTTGTTAATAAATAATACTAGTCCATTTGTTCGAGATGTAATTATAGTTACTCGTAAGCTGTAACATAATCATATAAATAAGTAATATCATCGATAGGTTATTCCGTGTGTATATAAGTAACCAATGGACGAGATACATCACAGTTTAATACATTATTCAATCTTTGCGACAAATAAGATGTAGTTCCATAATATACCATAAGATTTGGATATGTATCCAAAAGAATATATTCATGCATTATACATTATAGCCACCAAGTAGCCCAGAATTTAATCCGCTTGATTTGGGTGTATGGGGCGCATTAAAACAACGTGTCTATAAGAATCCCATAAATATTCGCAACCAACTATGGAAAGAAATAAATACTGCAGCAGTTTCTTTAGAACCACTGATGCTATTTAATATGAGAGGATCTTTTATGAAATATATCGACAAATGAATTAAATAAAATGGTGGACATATTGAACACTTACTTTAACAAAAAGTTATGATTATGACTTTAATTTAACATAAAACGTAAAATGTTTGATGTAAAATTCTATTATTCTGTTATTTTGTCAAGTCCTATTATTAATTATCCTGCTGATATATTTATTTTATTTAATATTTCGTGAACTGTCAACTTTAGTTAAAGGTATTTTATACCAAAATTCAGAAGTATTAATGTTTTTGTCTATTTTTCCTCCGTTGCCTGCAGTAATTGCTTTAAATCAGAATTATGTAGCTGATTTGTAAAATGCGATTATCTCGAAGAGTTTTGAAGTTATTAACAGGTATACCTTTTTTTTGTTAAAATAATGTATCTTTAATATTTTTTGGCCCAAATATAGGTAACTTAAAGAGCAAAAAAGTGCACATTTATGCCACATATGTGGCGCCCTTTATCAGTTACATCAAAGTGTGCATCAAATTATAATTTCTCATATTTAAAAGTACCCAGTTGTAAATTTTTATATATAAATGTTTACAAACATGATTATAGCGAAAAATAAAATTTTAAATTTGTACTTTAACACCCTGTATCTTTCTTAATATCAACATTTTATTAAAGTACTTTGGCTTAAATCGTAATATTTTAAAGTGTAGAATCTACTGTTTCTTTTTGTACAATTACTTAAGGACCACCCTGTATATCTACGGCGTAAAGTGAACTCCGCCCATGTTAAAATTCAGGTTCAAGAGAGCTCCGTGGTCAAGTGGACACCGATATACGGAGCTCACTTCACCATTCCATAATATTGACTCCGTCGATTCGTTAACATGTATAGTTTTTTAACTTTTAAAAATTTTGAGGAGCCCATAAGTACCCCTGTATCATTAATTTATATCGCTTAGTTCACGTGTATATATTATAGGGGTCGTTCAGATCTTTTTCACTGTATATTGGAACCATAAGTATATCGGTTTAAGTACGCTCTGATAGTTTGACAACTATGCGATTAAGCCGTATATTTCCAGCGTATTGTTACGATAAATTCTGACCCAAAAACGGTAAATATGTTTATTACTAATATGCCTGTTCATTCGAGTATTTTCTAGGTCATGTTTACCTGACACATGATGTTATAAAAAAACTAGTTCGAAATTTCTGGAGGCCCGCCGATGTGAAAATACCTGTTTGCTGCCACTCAGTCTAGTCGAGAAGGTTTTCGACGTTTCGAGATAACGGCAATTTATGTATATTAACAGGACATTTTATTTGGAAGGGACAGTTGATTTTGAAGACGCGCTCGCGATTTTAATTGTTACGTTCGGATGTATAAATTATTGTAAGATAAATTAATATAAATAAAAATCAATTAAATTCGTAAGTGTTATAAATATTGAACCTTTAGTAAATTAAGATAAGAACATTAAATTAGAATTAATAAAGACATTATAAATTGAATAAAGACATAACAATTAATAAATTCGTAACAAATGGTGTCAGAAGTGGGATACATAAGATAAATTGCGAAAATAAATTACATAATAAAATAGCAAGTGAATATTTGTAAATTGTGAAAATTACGACGATTTATGAGCTGACAGTGACTAATATAAGAAGACATCTTGAAGACAGAGAATTAGCCTCTACCGGAAAAAAGGCTGAGTTAGTCCAACGACTAAAGAACGCTTTGCTAGAAGAAGGACTAGATCCTTGAGACTTATATATTTGAAGATGCTGTCATCTCGTCGATTTCGAAATTAGAGAATAAAGTTTCCGGCGACATCGCGTCATTAGAGAACAAAGTTTCTGACGATATTTCGAAGGTATCTTCTGATGTAGCCAAAGTTTCTGGTGACATCGCATCATTAGAAGACAAAGTTTCTAACGAGATTTCTTCTCTGGAAAAAGTTTCTAACGAGATTTCTTCTCTGGAAAGCAAAGTTTCTGCTAACATCTCTTTGGAAATCTCTAAAGTCACTTCTGAGATGTCTGCCCTTGACGATAGAATATCGTCGTTAAAAAACCAAGTTGCTGCCGATATGTTGGCCTTCGAAGAAAAGATATAGAAAGAGATGGAAAGGAAGATGGAGGAAACAGGGACAGCAGAGATAGGAAACAACCCGATTACAATAGAGACAAAAGAAGACGAGAAGAAATGTAAGTTGGAAATACGGCCGAAATTTGAAGGAAGTGGAGGTTCTGTCCATGTGAAAGTCCCAACTTTCGACGGAAAATCAACAAACATGAAACAGTTCGAATCAGCTCCAAGAGCAAATGGATGGTCTGAAAAAGAAAAGGCTGTAAACCTGACTATCGCTCTTCGAGGAGATGCCTTAGATGTGCTTCAGATCATAGCCGTAGAGGAGACGGATGATTTTGAACAACTGAAGAAGAGGTTAAATATGCGATATGGTCACGAACATTTGGAGCATGTATATTAGTCGCAGCTTAAAAATCGTAGACAGAAGAAAGATGAGGCTCTTCAAGAATATGAGGTAGATATTGCCAGATTAGTACGATACGCTTATCCAACATCCTCGAATACGAGTCAGCTACGCAGGCCTCTGGCGGGTACAGTAAAGTTAGGACTGTAAAAGAGGAAGGAGATGAAGATAAACTTGACCAGCTCGTTAATATGATGAAAAGCATGACATGCGAGAAAAAGAAGACCATAAAATCAAGAAACTCACCATCAGGAAAACCAGAACGAGGCAGCCTTAGGGGGGCAGCTCCCACCCGGAACTCTTCCAAAGACCCTCTTATACTAATAGCTTCTTTGAAATGTCGTGAAGATAGTGTATATGTAGATGGAGAAATAAAGGGTAAAAAGCATACGTTGTTGGTGGATACCGGAGCGACCAGAACCATTATACGCCCGACAGTTATAAACAGCCGTAAGAAACTGTTACCAACGAGGTTGCGACTTCGGACCGCTACGGGTGAAAATGCCAACATTCATGGAGAAATCCAGATACAATTAGGAATTGGAGCAGAAAAGTTCGTCCATACTGTTATAGTTGCTGACATCGAAGAGGATGTTATATTAGGAATGGACGTAATGAATACGCATGGATTCCAATTGGATTTTAAGAATAAGGTAATCAAAGTTGGTAACGAGGAGGTATTTCTTCATCCACATGATGACAACACTATGCAAGCAGCCGTTAAAGAAGATACAGTCGTGCCTGCGAGAAGTGAAACAATCATAGTAGCGCGGCTACAGGGAATTGTGGACGAAGGGACACCCGTTATGATGGAGCCTTGGAACCATGACGACGAGGTTGGCCGAGGAATCATAATTGGAAAGGAATTGGTGACTGCGGCTAAAGAAATTCCTGTGAGACTTATCAATGTCAATGACTACCCAGTAACCATCAAGAAAGAGACAAAAGTAGGAACTTGTGTACCTGTGACATCCATAATCCGTCAGACGACAACATCTGATAATTCCAACGACAAATTCGACCAAATGGTTGCAGTTGCAGGACAGTCCCTGAATCAGATTGAGAAAAGGAAATTAAGAGAATTTCTTTGGCAGTATCGTGATATTTTCATACCGAAAGGAGGAAAGACGGGAAGAACTACCGTTGTTAAGCATAAAATTGATACTGGTAATGCTAAGCCAATTCGTCAAACAGCTCGACGATTACCACAGGCAGAACGATTGTTCAGGAAATGAAGAAAGACGGGGTGATAGAACCTTCTACGAGCCCATGGGTCTCTCCGGTGGACCTGGTTAAGACGAAAGACGGAACGACGAGGTTCTGTGTGGATTACCGTTTGCTGAACAACTTTACCAAGAAAGATAGTTATCCTCTGCCTCGGCTCGATGACACATTGGACACATTGGCTGGAAGTAAATTGTTTTCTACTCTGGATTTGAAGTCTGGATACTGGCAGGTAGAAATGGACCTAGTAGATAAAGAAAAGACAGCCTTCACCACAGGATCTGGATTATGGCAATTCAACGTTATGTCATTTGGACTCTGTAAGCTCCTGATACATTTGAGAGGCTTATGGAAAATGTGTTGAGAGGGTTATCTTGGAAAACATGCCTAGTTTATCTAGATGACATAATCGTGTTGGGGGAGACATTTGAAGATCATTTGAGGAATTTAGAAAAAGTTTTCAATCGACTTCATATCGGGTCATATAGTAAGTAAAGAAGGAGTGGCCGTGGATAAGGGAAAAATCGATTCCATTAAGGAGTGGCCAAAACCAACTGACAAACACCAAGTGAGAAGTTTTCTGGGACTATGTACTTACTACCGGAGGTTTATTAAGAAGTTTGCAGATATCGCTAAACCATTAACGCGACTTACAGAGGAAACAAGAGAATACTGCTGGGATACAGACTGCCAAAATGCCTTCGAGACCTTAAAAAAAGCATTTAATCACAGCACCAATTTTAGGGTGTCCACTGCCAGAAGGAGAGTTCATCTTAGATGCAGATGCAAGTAATGTGGGAATTGGAGGAGTGCTGTCTCAGATTCAAGGAGGACAGGAAAGAGTCCTTGGATATTTTAGTAAAGTTCTCTCAAGCGGAATTATTGCGTCACGAGAAGAGAACTTCTGGCAGTAGTGAAATCAGTAGAGCACTTCTATCAATACCTCTATGGAAGGAAGTTTTTAATCCGAACCGACCATGCCGCCCTTAAGTGGTTGATGCAGTTTAAGAATCCAGACGGTCAGATAGCTAGGTGGATCGAAGAAGAATATAGAAGATATTCTTCACTCCAAGAATATGATTTCAAGATTAAGCACCGGGCCGGAGTTAGCCACCGAAACGCTGATTCTCTTTCCAGAAGGTCATGCCCAGCAGAGTGTTCCCACTGCAACAAAACGGAATCCAAGGAAGCAGCAGTGCTAAGAACGACGATGGTCAACGACAACTGGACGCCTACCAAGATAAGGGAAGAACAAGAGAGAGATCCAGTTGTACAGAAAATTCTAAAATGGAAAGAGGAAAACAGTCGACCACCTTGACAAGAAATATCAAACCTATGCTCCGTAGTTAAGACGTATTGGGCCCAGTGGGACTCATTTATCATGGAAAATGGCTTGCTCAAACCAGTCCTGGAAAAATGATGACGGTTCAGAGAAGAGAAGACAGTTGGTGATCCCAAAGAGCAGAATAGCCGAAGTACTTCGTCAGTTAACACGACAGTCCATCAGGAGGGCATTTTGGTGTAAAGAAGACCCTTCAGCGAATTCGGGAACGGTTTTATTGGATGAACAGTTCCGACGATGTAAAAGACTGGTGTAAGAAATGTACTATTTGTGCTACGAGTAACGGGCCTTATCGAAAAAGGAGAGCTCCTATGAGACAATATAATGTTGGAAGCCCGTTTGAAAGAATAGCTTTGGACATTGCAGGGCCATTTCCAGAAAGTTAAAATGGAGGCAAGTACATGTTGGTAGTAATGGATTACTTCACTAAGTGGGTCGAGATTTACGCACTTCCAGACCAGAAGGCCGCCACCGTTGCAGATAAGTTGATCCAAGAATATATCAGCCGATTTGGAGTGCCTTTGGAGATCCATACTGACCAAGGCAGGAACTTCGAAAGCGATCTATTCCAAGGAATATGTGATAGACTAGGCATGAAGAAGACAAGAACTACGGCGTATCATCCGCAATCGGATGGTATGGTAGAACGGATGAATAGGACAGTTGGCAAGTATTTGACAAAGATGGTGTCCGATCATCAGCGAGACTGGGACCAATATCTTCCGTTCTTCACAATGGTCTATACATCTGCTGTTAACGAATCAACAGGCCAGACACCAGCCAGAGTCCTATTTGGACGCGAGATGCGACTACCTTGTGATCTAGAGTTTGGGTGTCGACCTGGAGAAGATGTAGCAGGTGAAGATTATGTGATCGGATTACGAAGAAGAATGGACAATGTACACGAGTTGGTCCGTTCCCACCTCCAGATCGCTAGTGACCGAATGAAGAAACGGTACGATACGCAAGCCGAAAAGGGATGTTTTAAGAAGAACGACAAGGTCTGGCTCTACAATCCCAAAAAAGCGAAAAGGTTGTTCTCCCAAGTTGCAGCAGTTTTGGGAAGGTCCATACCTCATTATGGAGAAGATCAACGATGTCATCTACCGAATAAGCAAGATTCCGAGGGGAAAGCCGATGATAGTACACCATAACCGGCTGGCGTCTTTCGAAGGTGACTGGAGAAGATCAACGATGTCATCTACCGAATAAGCAAGATTCCGAGGGGAAAGCCGATGATAGTACACCATAACCGGCTGGCGTCTTTCGAAGGTGACCACGACGTAGATGAAAAAGTGGAAGTAAACCAAGTCCAAGATGTGTCTGACCTCACGTTTGAGGAATTCATAGGTGCCTATGGAGGTACCGGTAAAGCAAGACATGGTGTTACCACTGAAGAAAAACAAGATCTATCCGCGCTCCCCGAATACTACTCGCTGGCCCTTACCATCCCGGCCAGTATCAAAGACGCACCAGGGTTGGCATCCGTCTTTCGAAGGAAGTTTGGTCGAATTGCAGAACTTCAATGCCAAGTGCCAGCTCCCGGTAAAACCTTGAAACTCCAAGATGCATCACGTTACCTTTTCTACCTGGTAACAAAAGACACTGCCCGTGACCAACCTACCTACCAGATGTATGGGAAGCCTTACTTCAATTGAGAGAGAACGTACTAGAGTCCGACGTGCAAAAGTTAGCCATGACAAAGTTGGAGTGCCCAATTAGATTCGAGGGTTATCCGAAATATGGTGGAGGAGATCTTTAAAGACACCGAAGTCCAGGTGTTAGTCTGTTGCAATCCGCATAGTTACTGGTGCGGAGAGAAAACCGTCCCTTGTCATTTTTATACAACTGGAAGTTGTAAAAGAGGGTCTAGTTGCCGATACCAGCATACTGTTTCAGTTCCAGTCCCGACAAGGTTTCAGGAGGAACCATCTTTTAAGAGGGGGGCAATGTTACGTAAAAATATGAGTCAGATTAAAAACCTGTAAACATGTGTTTATTCACTAATATGTTTTAGATTCTACGAGACCCTTCGATCAGCTGGCAGAAATCTACCTGAAATGGAAGCTTCCAGAAACCGGTCGAAACGATGACCCGGATTTACTTTCTAGTATAATCAGAGGGTTTCTCCTGAATTCTCGACCGGTTGTATTTTTATATATAATAACGGAGGTTTCATTGAAGGGGGGACAGTCCAAAAAGAAGCTCACGCTCGCGATTTAATTGTAGCGTTGGTCAAATAAATTGTTGTTTAGTTTTTTTAATAAATTGATATAAATTACCGTGTGTTTTAATAAATTAAAATAAGAACAATAAATTAGAATTAAATAAAGACATTACAGTATTTACAGCAAGTCCAGAGTTTAAGAATTTCATGACACTATTGGATGTTCAGATTTGTGAAAGCGTCTCTGTTAGGGACATTGAAGGAGCACACCTGACTCTTTCCGGGGTCTGGCTTAAAATTTCATAGTTTCATTCATAGTCTATCATAGTTTGATTCATAGTCTATTTTTATTATTTTATTATATTTATTATTTAAGATATGATTTAGATTTTTCTCCACTTCAGCAACAAAAGTTTTTGGTTGTGCAACAAGAGATGTATCGTCTACATAATAAAAGTCCTAGTATTTACTGGTATGGGTTGTGTAAATGTTCTCTTATCGGTAAAATTATATTAAGGATTATGTGCAGAAGTATTTTGAATAGCTGACAAAATATAATATATTGACCGATAGCTTTTGTGGTCGTTGGAGTTTTTGCCAGATTTAAAGAAGGTAACAACTTTGTCTTTGCTTTGCTTGTCTGCAGACTTCGGATAACAGTAATTAGTGTGTTTTTGGTACAAATTTTATAATAAGCTTTGTGCTCAGATCCCCAGTCAGAAACCGTAATATTGTTCATTATATACGTAGATAGTGGATCCAAGCTCAACATCGTTGAAAAGTTCCCTTAGCTGGCTGGTTTTGTCCTCTCTCATTTAAGATTTTCTTTGCTTATTTGCCGAGAAAAAACCCTATGATTAAAAAGTAATTAGGTGTACTTAATATTATATTTCTTTTTAAGAAATACTAGAGGCCCATCTTAGGTGATTTTAATTTTTAAACCTGTCTGAATGGTATGCAACATGTTATGCATATACGTGTAATTTGTGTGGGTACAGGTAGATATTGATTTTTTTTTGGATGTTTTTCCAGTAAGTAACAATAAATGTTGCTCAGTTTATCTATGTCTGACTTTTTATTGATGCAAGATGTACTAGATTTTATGGAACACATTTCCAAGAAAATACGTTTTGAATGGTTCTTTCCTTTGCCAAAATACAGGAATCCTCGAAATTAAATTCATGTTTCAACGTTAATGCATGTTCTATGAATGTTGTTTATTCTATACCGTGTAATAATTGTAAAAAGATATATAATATATATATATATATATATATATATATATATATATATATATAGGAGAATCATCTCGTAATTTTCACAGTAGGGTGATCTCACATCGTAGCGATATAAAAACCAAAAAAATAAATGCATGTGCATTGACAGAACATGCATTAACGTTGAAACATAAATTTAATTTCGAGGATTCCTGTATTTTGGCAAAGGAAAAGAACTATTCAAAACGTGTTTTCTTGGAAATGTGTTTCATAAAATCTAGTACATCTTGCATCAATAAAAAGTCAGACATAGATAAACTGAGCAACATTTATTGTTACTTACTGGAAAAACATGTTGCATACCATTAAGACAGGTTTAAAAATTAAAATCACCTAAAATGGGCCTCTAGTATTTCTTAAAAAGAAATATAATATTAAGTACACCTAATTACTTTTTAATCATAGGGTTTCTTCTTTTTGTTCTCTATGTGTCAGAGTTAAAACACACCAGTAAAAGATGACAAACTAAATTTTTACTATCCGTACATAAATTTTAAAGAATTTTAAAATGTATTGTGTCCACTATTTTATATTTTAAATGTGCGTTATTAGTGTTGAGTGTCTATGCTTTTACAAATAATCTCAACGACTAGTAAGTTGCACTGAAGATTTGTGATATTTTATAAATATTTACATTTTTTTTCTTATTACAGTGTCTTGAAAAAGGAATAAAACCATTCCGAAAGCTAGACAAAAACTCATAAGAGTGTTTCATTAACATTCCGGCCAATTTTCTGACTGCAACCCTAATAAACTGTGTTGTTTGTTTATATTGACAGTCACTAATATCCAGTATCCACTACCGGACTTTTCAGGACAGCAGTCAACAAGGTCAGAATAGCCATGTTAGTGTCCAACATCCGCAACGGATGGGCACCATAAGAAGAAGAAGATATCAAAGATATCATAGAAGATCAAAACTTGTTTAATTTGTTGAATTGTATTTTATGCCTTATTAGCTATAACGTTTTTTTCTGGTTTGAATCTGTTTAGATTTTTAGTGCGAACAACACTTTTACACATACGTTTTGTTATTAATGTAAAATGGTGGCTTGGTATTAATTTAAGTTTATTATGGTACTATACCTGATTATAACTTCGGTTTTAAGTTTTTGTATTGTCTCCTGTTTAAAACTTGGATTAAAAAAATTATGACACCAAAAGAAGTAGCATAAGCTGTTGCTTTACAGTATGATGGGCGGGGCATTCGTTACATCGCAAATGCTTTAGGAGTATCTTGAAGTACAGTGTTTGATGCAATACAATAATTTTGTGAAACAGGACAGTACACACATCAAGATGGCGCCGACTGGTGAGCAGCGTTTAAATGTGCTCTCTATAGTTAGTGATAAAAATTTCCTAGAGAAACAATTTAAATGCTGTCAAAGTAAAGCTACTAAAATCTTAGTTTGTGTACGGTGTGGAAATGTTTTTCATTTGTCATGTGCAACCAGAAGTAAGCTTCAGTGCATCAAAATTTGTGACACACGAATAATTTGCTGTGAAACAAACGAGAAATCTAATGACATTAAGGATAATTTCCAAGGTAAACCCGATCTATACAAAGAAAATGAGCTACTTAAAAATATTATAAAAGGAAAAGAGAAAAAATTTAATTTATTACTCGAAAATAATTCTCTTTTAAAACAACACAATCGTTATCTACAAGAAAAGATAAGCCAAATGGAAGCAAAAACTGAACCTGTTAAACAACCAGTTTTAAATGAGTCAAATAAAAAACACCTTAGTCATATCAAACAATTAACTCCAAATTATAAAATTACAAATAAATACCAAACACCGGTGTTGCCAACTGTTGCCGAAAGTAGCAGAAGCCCTAAAAATAATTCAACATCTGCAGAACTTAGTAATGCACAGCTAAATAAAATGCAAACTTTAGTAAATATAAATGAAGATATGGGACAAGACAATGATGGTTTTACGTTAGTCCACTCAAAGAAGAAAATTAGACAAACTAAAAAGAACTACGGTCAAAACAATAAAACTACCGACTTAGGAATTCAAAGAAAGGCTTGGCTTTACCTTTCTAGAGTTAAACGAAGTGTCACAACAGAAACTATCTTCGATTATCTAAAAGATCGGGAAGTGTTTAAAGAGGCTGATATTATTATTAGAGAACTACCAACTAACGAAAACCAAAACAAATGCTTTATGTGTGATGTCAACTTCGAATTAAAAGACGAAATCTATAAACCGTCGACTTGGCCAAGATCTGTCGCTTACAAGCGTTTCGATTTCCGGAAATACCAACAATATAATCGTCGTTCCGAGGATTTTTAAATAATTTCTTCGTTAGGGAGTGTCAAACCCAAAGTAAATGTCCATGTAATGTAAATGTAAATGTAAAACTTCCATAGTTCATCAAAATATCCGAAGTCGAAGTATTAATGCAAGTAAACCGACAAACTTATATTTCCCTATTTTACACTGCAATATACAGGGAGGACTTGCACGTAAATCTTACGATATAAATTTGATACTTTAAAGTAATAATGTGAATGTTTTCTGCCTTAGTGAACACTGGTTGAAAGAAGATAAACTTAAAGTAACCAATATTGAAAACTTTAATTTAGTGTCTTATTTCGCAAGAAATGATAAAGAAAGTGGAGGTTTATGTATATTTGTAAATAATAAGTTTAGTCGTGAACAGCGAAATTTACGTCAATGGCCTATTGAAAGCAAAGTTAAAATATGTGGAGTACAATTTAAAGTTCATGGAAGTAAAAAATATTAATTTATTGTAACTATATACAGTCCACCTTATAGTGTGAATTTTAATACTTTTATTGCGAAGTTAGGACTATTGTTGCAGAGTATTTATAACAATAATGATTTTTACGTTATATGTGGAGATTTTAATATCAATTTTTTAGAAAATAGCAATCAGAAAAATATTTTAATAAACTTATTTTTAGAATACAACAATAAATTTCACATAAATGTACCTACTAGAATTACTAAAAATTCTTCAACATGTATTGACAACTTTTTTTCCAATTTAGATGTTCAAAAGGTGAGTGTATGTGACACATTTCCATCAGATCATACTTATCAATTATGTGCTTTTGATATGAGAGTTACTGGAAAAAATCCTAAAACTGTTTTTACGAGAAACTTATGTGATGCCAACTTAATAACTTTTCAGAATATTTTAGCTAATATTGATTGGAGTGATCTATATGTGGCTCGTAGTTTTGAAGAAAAATTTTCAATATTTTATGATACTTTCTTATATTATTATAACATTACTTTCTTAAAACGTACAGTAACTACCAGACCAAAACAAAAAACGTGGTTTGCACCTCATATTAAGGGTTTGCATGATCAAGATTACAAGTTTGTGTCAGATTAATGGATTAAGAAAACAACGCAATAAACCACAGTATTCGGAACGATACAAGAAATTAAAACAAGAATATCAAAAAATTGTTAAAAAACATAAAAAAGAACAATATGATAATAAATTTAGAAATAGCAATAATGTAATGAAGGAAAGTTGGAAAATAATTAATAAAAATAGAGGTAAAAACTGTCAATCAAATCAAAATTTAATATCTTTTAGTAACAACGGTGACTTACAAAATTATCATAAATCTGATCAAATCAACAATTATTTTATTAATGCTGTAAAAAATAATGAACTATCAGTTGTTAACCGTACCATACAAATTGACCAATTCAATTCAAGTTTCTTTTTATCAACAACCACTGAAAAAGAAGTTATATCTATTGTATTAAAAACTGCTTCTAAAACAGCTGCAGGGATAGACGAAATTGATGGAAAAGCTGAAACATGTTGCCACTCATATAGCTCTACCACTATCTTATCTCATAAATGAATAATTTACATGCGGAATATTTCCAGATATAAAGGAATCGAAAGGAATCCCTATTTTTAAAAATAAAGGATCTGCAACGGATATTGCAAACTATAGGCCGATTTGTGTGTCAAGTCAGTTCTCTAAAATATTTGAAGCAGCCTATGCAAATAGATTAACAGATTATTAAATGATAAATTAAATGTGTTGGGTTTTTTTATGACCTTAGTCGCGCATTTCATACAGTTGATCGTGAACTCTTATTACCATTTGTCTGATTGGAGAATCTATTGCAACTGGCTGAATGACTAATGTCTGTGCCCTTAAAAAAAACAAAACTCTTATTACAAAAATTGCAGGGTATTGGAGTGAGTGGTATACCGTACAATTGGGCCCTATCTTATCTAAGTAATAGAACTCAAGTAGTCACAGTGGAAAATGTAACGTCGAGGCAACTTCAATGTACGATGGGTGTACCTCAAGGCTTAATACTGGGGCCTTTATTTTTCATTATATTTGTAAGTGACCTAAACACGTTTTGTTCAATGCCAGATAAAATTGTTCAGTATGCTGATGATACCAATATTCTCATGTCTCACAGTGAACCTATACAACTGGTGGAAAATACCAATGTTACGTCTGCTGAATTTAGCACATAGTGTAATTTTATGCGTTTCTTACCAAAAAACTTAACTCCAAATTCTGACTTTTATTTACATTTGGATGGCAAATCAGTAGAAAGTTATACTACAACGAAATTTTTGGGGGTAACCCTGCCCTAGATCATAAACTTACATGGGAAACGTAAATCATGCAGCAGCAAAGTTAAGTACATATAGCTGTATAATGCGTAATTTAAGAGAAACTGTCTCATTTAATATATTGCGAATGATTTACTTTAGTTTAGTCCAGTCTGTACTTCAGTATGGCTTAATATTTTGGGGTTGCTCATCTCATCTTGAACGGGCATTTATAGCTCAAAAGAAAGTTTTAAGAAGTATGTATGGTGTTCCATTTTCAGATAGTTCCAAGCCACTATTTAAGAAGTCTAATATTTTAACACTACCTAGCCTTTTAATTTTCCAATTAATATTGCACATTGAGAAAAACAAGCTCAAGTTTGACAGAAATCAGGATATTCACTCACATGATACTAGAGGTAAATCAAATTTTCGACAACCTTTCTCTAGATTAGGTGTATGCATGCACCTGAATATATTGGAATAAAATGTTACAATAAAATAGTCAATATATTAAGGTGGTATAATGGTATGGGCAGGTATTTCCCTAGATGCTCATACAGAACTTGTCACAATTCAAGAGGGCAATTTGACACGGTATATTCAGCAATGTTTGGAAGATCATATAGTGCCATTTGCCCCATTTGTTGAAGACAACCTTCTTCTCATGCAAGATAATGCTCGTCCGCACATCGCAAGAATAACACGGAATTACTTGGATGAAGTTGGGATTCGTTTATTACCACGGCCCCCAATGAGTGCAGACTTAAATCCAATAGAGCATACATAGGATATTCTCGGACGACGTATTCAACGTAACCATGTTGACTTTGACACCATGAATGATTTGGAGCAAGCAGTTCGAGAGAAATGGGAGAAAATCCCTCAAGCAGACATTGCTGCTTTAATCCGAAATATGCCTGATCAAATAAGAGCCGTAATCAGTGGAGGTAATACACTATACTAAATATCGTTTTCCATAAAAATCTTTATATTGAAAACAAAAATAATTTTTGTTTCTTTACAGATTTTCAAATTTTTTGAATTTTTTATTGTGTAACGTTCTTGAGTTGTAATAAACAAATGTATATTTCTCAGGGATTTCTATACAAGAAATCGATCAACTCTCTCCGTTGTTATTCGTTTACGGCCTCCTCCTTGTTGGCGGACATAATCACCAGTATCTTGGTACCGACGATACACTCAGGACACAGCACATTGGCTTAAATTTAGTCGATTTGCCACGCCCCTGTGGCTCAGGAATTCTCTCAATACACACAACCAAACTTATACGAAATCACCATGTTTTTCAAACCAATATTTATTTTAACAAACCGATAAGTCAATCAGATAACACAGTTTTTAATGTTATAGATTATTTGCTTTAGTTGTAAATTAAATGAAAATAAATAAACTTACTTTTGCGTTCACAAACGAAACTATACCTTATGTGGGGTTAAGGCATGTGCAAACGGGATGGATTATTGATCTTGTGTAGTAAGGAATGTTTCAGAGAGACATATCGACAGTGGTAGGCATAACACAGGGTGTTGTGTCAACAACTTATCCTAGGTATCAGGAATTAGTAACGCTTAAGAATAGACTAAGACAAAGTCGCCAAAAAGTAACAATGACTCGCCACGATCGTTTCATTGTCTAATTAGCTAGAAGAGATCCAACAATTTCTCACCCACAGCTCCAAAGGCAACTTTTGGAAGCTATAGGTGTAAGTGTTTTAGTTGAAACGATAAGAAAAATACTTCGTACCCAAGGACTATACAGCAGTAGACAGTTACGGGCTCTCGAATTATCCGGGCAGCTCAATATTCTTGAACACCAAAACTGAAATATTGGAAATTGGCAAAATGTGTTATATTTAGACGAAACGGAAATTGCCGGATCTATTCATGGATATAGAGGAGGAAGTGTCATGTTCTAACATTTGAATGTTTGAATTTGTATCAGGGTGTTATAATGAGTCATAACACTTTATTGATACCGATTCGAGCATGGGAAGTTTAACGAATTTGTCCTGGGCCATGTATTTGGCCATTCAATTTAACAAAGCGATGTCATACATATATATATATATATATATATATATATATATATATATATATATATATATATATATATATATATATATTGTGACAATTAGGGTTTATAGAAAATAATTTATAAGTTATATACTACATAATATTAGATATTTGGTTGTTTTAAATAAGTTATATACTAGAGAATTTAATAAAAATATATTTATGTGAGGGTATTTTTAATAAATTAGCATATAATTAAGTGTAAAAAGTTGTATTTTAGTAATTATAATGTGGTAGATAGATTTAAGTGAGCCATGTGCCTAGGCAACCAAAAATACTCTCGAAATTTGACAGATATTTATACTCTGAAGTGACGTTTAAAAATATTTACGAATATAAAGTGGGTTATAATAATATATTGTTTGAAATGTGTATTTTATTAAATTAGAATGTTAAGTTACTAATTTAATTATATATTCTGATCTGAAAAGCCTAAATGTAAACAAAATTATTAATAGAAAAGAATGGAATTCTCTGGATCTCCGGAGATGGCCATGTTTGCGAAATGGTTTGTTCCAGAAAATTCAGACATGTATTAAACAGATCTAAATAGAACATGATATCTTACGAGATGGTTCTAGAAATCCAAAACATATAAATACCCGTGATTTGGATTCAAGATGGCAGTTTTTAGCAGTTTTATCATGAAAGTTAGTTAGAAGATAGATACATTTACTTAGTGAAGTCAATTGTTCAGAAGTTTTTGAAAGTTTTTAGTCAGAAAAGTTTTAGATAGTGCAGTCAGAAGAGTTTTAAGAAGTTTTTAGGTCAGTTTTGGAAGTTTTTAGTCAGAAGTCAAGCAGTTTATTATGAAAGTTAGTTGGAGTCAGTGAATCAAGTACAAATAGTCAAAATGTTTAATATAGTGAGTTAAATGAAGATTAAAAATTATGCATATAATTTAATGCACATTTATAATTATACACAAATAATTATTGAAGATAAAAAAAGGTATATTGGAAGAAATTAAATTATATTATGGTTGGAGATTAGTATAAATCAACTTATAATAATTGGATATTGGTATATTGAAAAGAAGAATAAATATAAATGCTGTTTGCTGGTTTGGTTGGTAGTGTATAGATGCTGGTGAAGAAAAATATATCTTAAATTGGTAGAAGCTGATAATTGAAAAAAGTAATTTCACAAAAAACAAGGAGAACTGAAGTACGAAGACATTCAGTGGTGATTAGAATCTATATACTTAGTGGAAAATAGTTCATTTAGGCATTCAGTGAAAGAAAGGTACAAAATTTTGTTAATATAATTTAGTTAGTGTCATAACAATTTCAATTTTGAAGATAGTTTGTTTAAATTTTAGATTGTCTATAGAATTTAATTAGTTTTATAAGAATATCAGTTTAAAGATAGTTTATTTTAAATTTACATTGACTAGGTTAGATATATATGTGTGTTTCATAATAGTTATAATAAAGATAATTTAAAAAAGTACTTACAAGCTAATTCTTTGAGAACCGCGATAAAAACCCTATATATTATATTATTAAAAATACTCATTGCTCATCATTCAAACAAAAAACACATCATAACAATTTGGCACCCAACGCGGTGGCTCTCTATTTAAAAGAATTAGTTTGGGAAGATAAGTGCTCTCATATAATTAAATTAATTATCAGTAGAAAGAAAAAATTATAGATTTTATTTTTAATTATATGTGAACAAGTAAAGTCTCAAAATGTCTCAAGGAAAGAAAGGTACAAGAAGCAAAAAGAATGAAGAAGATGTGGAAGTAGAAACACAACCTATACAAGAGGAGAGTTTAGTTCAAGCTCCACAAGATACTGCAGAAATGAATCCAGAAAGAGAGGAAAATGTCAATATGGCAGCTTTGATGTCATTATTGATGCAGATGAACAAGACAATGGAAGAGAATACAAAAAAAATAGAACACAAAATGGAACAGAATTCACAAGAAGTCAAAGAAGACATGAAAAAAATGGAACAGAAAATGGAAGAGAATTCAAAAGAAATCAAAGAAGAAATAAAAAAATTGGAAGAGAATTCAAAAGAAGTCAAAGAAGACATGAAAAAAATGGAACAGAAATTGGAAGAGAATTATAGAAAATTAGAAAAGAAAATAGAAGATAATAATAATAAAATTGTAAAACAAATGGATAAAAAACTTGAAGCTGCAGAGAAAAAAGTAGCAAATGAAATAAAAAGTATACGGAATGACTACAAGAAAAGGATAGACAATGAGAGGACAGAAGTAAAGAGGATTATTCAAGATAATAAGATAGATATAGAACAGAAAATAGAGTTACAAAAATGTAACTTAGAAGTAAAAATTAACGAAGACAGGAGAAACACAGAAGAAAAATTAGACGATATACAACAAAATATCCAAATAAATTGTAATCAAATAAGAAATGTGGAACAGAGAATAGATGACATTTCACAAATGAGAGACATAGGGAGACCTTACTTAAATTTAACAAATGAGACTGGGATTAAATTCTCTGGTAATATAAAAAATTTGCATCCTAGAGTATACATAAATAGTTTAAAACATAAATTAAGATTTGTGAATAATATTAATGATATTAAAGATTATATTAGAGTGACATTAAATGACAATGCAGCAACTTGGTTTGCTAGTATTGAGAATGATTTAGATAATTTTCAAACATTTGAAAATAAATTTTTAAATTATTATTGGGGTGAATTAGAGCAAGCCAAGTTTAGAGAAATTCTATATTTTGGAAAGTATAATCAAAATTTAAAATCAAATATGGTAGATTATGCATTGAAATTGATAACAGTTGCAAAATATTTAGAACCACCACTTAGAGAGGATGAAACAGTCTTAAATGTATCTAGACATTTTGATGCTGATGTTGTGCAAACCGTAACTGTACAAAATATTCAAACAATTGATAGTTTTATTAATTTTATTCAAAGAATACAAAGAGGCAATATGACAAGTAATAATAACAACAGAAAAAACAATAATAACTTTCAATATAATAAGAATGATAATCAACAATATAGGCAATCATATAATAGATATGGTAATAATTTACAAAATTTTAATAATAATAACAGTAATTATAATAGACAACATTTTAATAACAGTACTAATAATAATAGACAAGATTTTAATAATAGAAGAAATACAGAGCGACCTAACTATAACAGACAGGTAAATTGTGTTCGAAGGAATAGAAGCTGCGAAGACAGGGAACGAAGTAGTACAAGGCAGGAAAATGTGAGTAGAAGTCATAGTAGGGAAAGACATAGTACATCAGATTCAAGTGGTCAGATACAATCTGACAATTCTAATAATCAAAATTTTGTGCAGTAAACTTTCTGAATTACAAGTTAGGCCATTGCTATTATGAAAAACCTTCTGAATTTATTTCTTTAGATGAGGATAAAATTATTGACTCTATTAATTTAATTTATATAAATGCTTTGGCCAAAAATAAAATGATTAAGATTATGATAGATACTGGTTCAGAAAGTACTTTAGTCTCGGAGAATTTTATTTTTAATACATTAAAACTATCAGATATAATAAAGATTCCAAAAATTAAAATTATTGGTGCAAATAATAAGAAGTTGGGTGAAATTGATAAACTAGCCAATTTTAAAATTAATATTCTTAATAAAGAAATAAATATGCAAGGATTTATTGTCAAGGATTTATGTGTTGATATATTAATGGGAAATGATGAATTGGAAAAGAAGAAAGTAAAGATAGATTTTGAAGAAAAAATGGTAACTTTGGAAGGGCAAATAATTAAATTTATGCAGAAAGATGAGGTAGAAGAAGGAATAAGAGTTGATAGGATATTATTAAAAGAAAATAGTGATGTTTATGAAGAAGAAATGTATTTTGATGATAGGGATATGTCCCAAAAGAATGTAAAGAATAATTATTGTAGTGAATATTTAAGGAATGGAAATTTTAAGCAGATGGATGCCTACGAGGCGGAGTGCGTAAAATTGGAAGCAAGGAATAATGAGTACATAATGAAGAATAATGTTATTTGTAAAGAAGAAGATATGATGAAAGTTTTAAATTGCCCTGAAGAATATAAATCAATAGTCATTTCCATATTGCAGCAACACAAGGGACTTGTCAATAAAGAAAATAGAATTGCACAGAATTATATCCATAGTATAAGAGTTAAGGAGGAAAAAGATTTTAAAACAAAATCATACCCAATACCATATAAATACAGAGAAGAAGTAAACAAAACAATTAATAATATGTTAGAAGATGGGATCATTGAGAAGGCAGACACACGTTTTATTAACCCCATAGTAGTAGTACGAAAAAGATCAGGTGAAATCAGGTTATGTTTGGATGCAAGGAATATTAACAAGATTACTGAAAAGCAATTTGAAGCACCAATGAGTATAGATGGAATACTAGGAAGAATTACAGGAATGTCATTTTTTACTAAAATCGATTTACAGCATAGTTTTTGGTTAATACCTCTAGAAAGAAAAAGTAGACAGTATACAGGATTTCAGATAGATGGAGTAGTATATCAATTCAAACTAGTACCATTTGGACTTCAATCATCTTGCAGTGTTCTATGTAGATGTCTTCATGATATTTTGGATCAATATGAACATTTTGTAATTCACTACATTGATGATATATTAATTTTTTCTAAAACTGCTGAAGATCATGAGAAACACCTAAAAATTATAATAAACAGATTAGATAAAGTTGGACTTAAAATAAATCAAGAAAAATGTACATTTTTTCAAAAAGTAGTGATATATCTAGGTTATAAACTTAACACTAACAGCTTACTGATATATCCATTTTATTCAATAGACTTGATTTGTTAAATAGATGGTCGATTTCATTATTTTGAATCAATTTGACATCATACTTGTTGAATTTTGTATATATGGAAATTAATTTGTACCCTAAAAATCATAATTTGGGGTTAGACACAAAATTGATACTATAATTGCTATAAAAATGTCTTTCTAATATAAT